>NC_056733.1:1320584702-1320884702 GCF_019279795.1 Protopterus annectens
CAGCAGAGAATCCTTCTCTGACCAGCCCTTTCAGCATCCCTGAAGGGTTGCCCGGCTGCCCACCTCTGGATGCAGTCGGGGGAAGATTATCACTGTACCCAAAAGCCTGGCAAGAAATAACTCAAAACAAGTGGGTACAGTCCCTTATATCCGGAGGCTACAAAATTCCTTTCCTGCGCCCTCCCTTACTGTCAAACAAGTCCCTTTCAGATGTTCCACCCAGTCTAAGGGATCAAGCAGTCCAAGAAATTTCAAAACTGCTAATAAAGAGAGTCATCCCGGAAGTCCCAGCAGACCAGCTAGGATCCGGAACTTACTCAAGGTTCTTTTTGGTACCAAAAAAGACGGGGGACTGGAGACCCATTCTGGATCTCAGCAGACTAAACAAGTCTGTTCGAAGAACCAAGTTTCGGATGGTCACGCTACAGTCCATTCTACCCTTTCTGGGTCAGGACAATTGGATGTGCTCTGTAGATCTTCAGGATATGTATTACCACATCAAAATGGACAAGCGCTCCAGAAGATTCCTCTGCTTCCAGCTGGGAGCCAGTCATTATCAATTCAGAGCTCTGCCCTTTGGTCTCACCACAGCCCCCAGGGTGTTCACCAAATGTATTGTAGTAGTTACCGCTCATCTCAGATGGTTAGGATTCCAGGTGTTTCCATATCTAGATGACTGGCTCCTGACTGCTTCCACCAGGCATCAACTTCTGCTAGCCGGAGACTACACTATCCAGACTTGCTCCAGGCTAGGTATCACAATAAATTTCGAAAAATCTGCATTGTCGCCCTGTCAGTCTATCAACTTTATAGGCGCAAATTTAAATACAAAAGACATGTTGGCGAGCCTCCCACCAGACAGAATACAAGTGATTCGCCAACATGTGCAGGTCTTATTGGCATGCAGAAGAATTCAAGCCAGGTTCATCCTCCAATCTCTAGGTCTCATGGCAGCAGCAATCATGCTCATTCCTCTAGCTCGTTTTCACATGAGGATTCCCCAGTGGCTTCTCTTCACCCAGTGGTCCTTCCAGCAGCTTCCTATGTCTCACATGATTATGATCACAGAAGCATGCAAAAAGCACCTGGCATGGTGAATGGTCTCCACATCAGTGCCTCAAGGCAGACCCTTTGTCCCATCTCCTCCAGTTGCTACGGTAACCACGGATACCTCCCTGATCGGGTGGGGGGGGGGCATTATCAGGGCAGGACTGTCCAAGGCATCTGGCAACCTCACGAGTACCATCTGCATATAAACGTCTTGGAGATGAGAGCCGTGCTTCTAACGTTGCAAGCTCTTCGGGATTCTCTTCCTACCGGGACCATTGCAATTCAAACGGACAATATGTCGGTAGTATGGTACATCAACAAGCAGGGCGGAACCAGGTCCTACCCCCTAAGTCGAGAAGCACGCAGACTCTGGCAATGGGTGATCTCTTCCCAACGGATTCTGATCGCAATGCACATCCCTGGGTGGTCCACCTTCATAGCAGACAGGCTCAGCAGAGCAATTCTCATGCCTCACGAGTGGTCTCTGAATCAGGTAGTTGCGGACCAGATCTTATGCAAATGGGGTCAACCGTGCTGCGACATTTTTGCAACTCCCTTCAACAGCAAGTGCAGCAATGTCTTCTCTCTCCTTCCACTTCCCGGACATTCCCCCAGAGACGCTCTAGTCCACGATTGGCCTCAGGGACTTCTTTATGCATTCCCTCCGTTTCCCTTAATTCCCAAGCTAATACAGAAAGTTACCGTATTGGGTTGCAAAATGATCCTCATTGCTCCGTACTGGCCTTGACAGATATGGTTCCCATTCCTGCATCATCATCTTCTCGAGCAGCCTTGTACTCTGGACCTAGTTCCGGACCTCCTGATCCATCAGTCAGGCGGGCTGCATCAATCCCTGCAATCTCTCCAGCTCACTGCTTGGTTGCTCCACTTCTGACATTAGCCAGGCTTCCTGATATCTCCCCCTCTGTGCACGAAATTATCTTATCGTCGCACAAGTCCACCACTAGAAAAACTTGCTCTAGTAAGTGGAAACGTTTTTCTTCCTGGGCAGAGGCCAAGAGTATATACCCTTTTTCAGCCCCTGTACACCATATTTTGGAATTTCTTGCGGAACTCTTTCATGCTAGTTCCGCTTCCGCTACAATTAAAGTTCAGTTAGCTGCAATCCCAAATTTTCACATTGGCCTGTCGGAAAATAATATCATGTCTCATAAGCTATGTAAAGCCTTTCTCAAAGGAACCACCCTGCTCAGGCCCCCAGTGAGACATCCTCCCCCTCCGTGGGATCTAAATTTGAATTTACCTTCTCTAATTTTGCCCCCCTTCGAACCTGCAGCATCCTGTTCCTTGAAGTTTTTATCTTGGAAAACCCTCTTTCTGGTAGCTATTACTTCCGCCAGAAGAGTTTCAGAACTTCAGGCTTTTTGTACCCGTCCTCCGTACCTAGTGTTCCACAATGACAGGGTTACTGTCAGGGCTAACCCTTCCTTCCTTCCTAAGGTTTCTTCAGAAAGCAACTTGAATCAGTCCATAGACCTTCCTGTGTTTTTTCCCAACCACTCCAGCAGGCGGAATATAAATTGCATCAATTAGATGTTCATAGGCAACTATGCTTTTATTTGCACAGAACTAAGGACATCAGGAAGTCGGACCAACTTTTTCTCTCTTATGCTCAGGGTAAACAAGGCCTTCCATTCTCAAAAGTAACCTTATCCAGGTGGTTGACTACGATTATCACATTTATCTATCAACTGAGGAACAAACAGTTGCCTGTCAAACCAAAAGGTCATTCCACCAGAGCTTTAGCCACGTCTGTAGCCTTTCAGGCTAAGTTGCCCATGGAATCTATTTGTGCAGCTGCTACGTGGCCCAACCCACATACTTTCATTTCACATTATAAAGTGGATGTGGTCTCCAGGAGCAGAGCTGATTTTGGTTCCACGGTTCTGAAGAGTTTGTTCCGATGAGCCACCCAGGTTTTTAGGTGCTAGGGATGCTGTCCCAACCAGCAAGAATGAAGGCGAGATAGACAACTTAACATAAAGAAGTTATGTACCTACCATAACGTTCCATGTTAGTTGTCTTCTTCTCGCCTTCTTTCTTAAGGCCACCCTCCATCCCCCTATCCTAGTGGACCGAGAAGAGTTCTTTATGGTTTTTCACTGGCTGAGTCTTCTCTGGCTGTTCCTCTCTGCCTAGTAGCCTCGCTGGTAGGCTGTATATATTATAGGATAGGATTCTTTCCTTTTTACATTGGCAGTTAGACTTACCAAATGAGATCTGGGTATCTAGCGCCAGGCATCATGGGATAGGGGGTGGCCTCGAGCCAGTAAGCAGCTCTCGAGCTTTTGAAGATGGCCAAGTCGGAGCCGAACCCAACCAGCAAGAAAGAAGGTGAGAAGAAGGCAACTAACATGGAATGTTATGGTAGGTACATAACTTCTTTTTCTCAACTAAGCCCAGTTTCTTTAGTTCATTGTTGCTAACACAATGCAGTAAAGAGGTTGAGGGTTACAAGATAGGTGGTCTTCGGTGGTCCAAACCCTCACCATTTAATAAATAATATTCTAATCTTACTGAATGTCTAGTCATAAGAAAAGCACTTATATTTTTCCCAAATTCAATTCATCTAAACCAAAGGTATTCATAGGATCATATCGGATTACTAGGATATCGACCTGGAGGTCATTTCAAGCCTAGCTGTTTCATCCCAATGTAATACCATAGAACTACAAGTCATTACCCAATATTGCATTTAGTAATAACTGCCCATGTCCAGGCACTCTATCCCCGGTAAGAATTTACAGTGCCCCATCCACTCATCCAGGTTCCTCTTGAACAGTGTAAAAGAGGCGCTCTGTTTCACATTAATTGGTAGCCTATTACAAAGACGCGGCAGTTGCTGGGAGACAAATCTGTCCCTCCAGCATGTTCTATTTAAGTCTCCGGACATATTTAGGTCCCTGCAGTAGCTCTAGTCCTGTTTGATTAATGGCTATGCAGCAAGCTCATTAGGTTTGTATCTTGAGATTGCTCATTAAGTCAGGCATAAGTCTCTCCTAAGAAGTCTATACGATACAACAGGGACTTTAGTTGCTCTGTGTAAGGCACGTGCTGGAGTCCCTTGCTGCAGATGCATTGTACAGTACATGTTGAATGTGGAGTTTTACTCAATTATGGGCCAGATTAGTAATGAGTATAGAGGGGGTTATAACCTCCTTTGCTCTCGAGGTGATGCCTTTACTAATCAAATTTGCTATGTAGAAAGCCTTTCTTACTACAGTAGATACATGGCGGTTGAAGTTAAGGTCGCAGTTGACTTCTGATCCCAGATTCCTTACCACTTTGTGGGTATTTAGGGTATTGTTGATTTGGTAGTGTGAGGGGATATTGTTTGCCAAAGGAAATGATGCATTTCTTTGCATTCAGTTTGAGACCGTGACTAAGTTGCCAGTTGTTGCTCTTTGTAAGACCCTCCTGGAGTATACTAACATCATTTGGAGATTCAGTAATTGCAGACAATTTGCAGACGTCCTCAGACTTGGTCAGCCACAACCCCTTAGTTTTGACCTGAACTTCTGAGAGTAGGTGGGCCAGCACTGACCCTTGTGGCACCCCACTGGTGACAGGTCTGCTAGTTGATGTGAAGTCTCCCAGTTTGATGGTGTGTGTCTGGTTTGTGAGCCAGTTGGTACCCATCTGACAGAGGTTTACATTCAGTTTTCTGAGTTTATCGATAATGCTTAAGGACGGATTGTGTCAAAAGCCTTTCCCAAGTTGAGTTATGCTGTGTGCACAGATTTGTCCTAGTCAGTGGCCCTGGTTACATTTTTGAAGAAATCCCCCAAATTTAACAGGCAGGATCTGCCCTTGATGGAGCCAAATTGGGTAGATCCATGGTTTGGAAGTCACCTATATCTTTATTTATGAGGATCATAATGATACGTTCTGTGGCCTTACAGATGAGGCTGGTCAGGTGTATGGGTCTGTAATTCCCCGGGTCTGTTACTAGGCCAGCTTTGTGGAAAGGAAAATCTGTTGCTGTTCTCCATTCTGCAGGAACAAAGCCTGTGGTTAGGCTGTAATAGAAAAGGGTACTTAATGGTGATGCTAGTTCATGTTTTAGCCTGATTAGAAGACAGTCTGAGACTGTGTTTTATGCCTTGGAGAAGGCTTTGATGACCTGCTCTTCAGATATGTAAGGTGAGGGGGAGTTTGAGGGAGGGTTTGTGATAAGTTTGGAAGGGATAAAGGGGTGAAATTTTTACCAAACCTATCCTCTAGCAGGTTTACTATCTCTGTGGGGTCAGTGTGTATGATGCCATTAGTCACTAGTTCTGCATGTGCTTCAGCCCTACCTTTTAGGCTGTGTATTTAGCTGTAAAAGGCCTTATGGATGTTCTTCTGTTCATCAGTTGCAGTATTCGTAACCTGAGGGAGTTCCCCACTGTAACCGACCCAACTTCAGCCAGTATACAAAAGACTTCAGTACTGTTAGGGTGCATGGTATGTCGCATGTAGGCTGCGATGGGTATCGGCCATAAAGGTGATGTACTAGTGCACCATTCTCAGAACTTATCTGCTGCCAGGTCCGAATGCCAAATTCCAACCTGTGGTCTGACTTTGAGTCGTTTGTGATTTTTCAAAATTCAGCTAGGTGTCCCAATGGGAAATTTTTGACTTTTAAAACCAATAAATAGTGAAAAAAGTTGCCAGGGATGATGAACCAAGAAATTCCTTTATTTTTCCAAACAAAAGTAAGCGCTTTCGTCTACCACTGTAGACTTCATCAGACAAATAAGAACTGGCACCATACCATATTTATATAAAACACTTAATTACTTCAATTGAACAATTAATACATTAAATTGAATAATTATGGAATCATCTGCATCATATAAATCAATTAAAACCACACAATGAAAAAATGTATATATTTATGTACTGTTTTTATATATATGTAATAAACCATATCTTCCTTAATAAAAAACATTTATATATTTCATCAATTCATAGTTTTCTACATAAACTAATACAGTTTTATGCTTTTGAATAGGGCTTATAGCTGACAACTAAAAAATCTTAGTTGATATTTTAAATATATACTTCTGTTCATTTTTATTTTATGTTTCTATTTTATTATTTTTACATCCAAATGATGCCTTCAAGGTTATTTTAAAATTTATATGAAAATAAAAACATATATAAATAAAAATAAAAATAAATGTGAATGTTAAAAATGGAACCAGTATATTAATAAAATACATAAAAGTGTGTAAATATTTAACAATACCTTATACTTTCCCAGCTTTTTCTACCAAGATGGCTTTAATACTAATATACTCATTCAGGCAAATTCCACACAAGAATAGCCACCTCCAGTGCCTGATGTTCTTCGTGTGTCTTGTTGCAATCATTACATTTGGGTAATCCTGCTGGCAGGTTGCCCTCAGCCGGCCAGGATTCCAAAGTCTTGGGTCCTGCGTCGGCTGCTGTCACCCCTTCCCTGACATCAGGTCGTCAGGGGTATAAAAGAAGTAGCCGATGCCATTTTCTTCTGTCTTTCTTGCTGCGCGGTGCCCGAAGCAGAAGCAGTTCGCAAGTGCCGGTCGGCCGACTCCTGAGATTTTCGTGTTTGAGTTTCAGATCCGAAGTCTTCAATAAAGCTAAGTACCCGTTGGGGAAACTTTTTTCTTGCTCCAGACCGATGTCAGAAAAAGTTAATAATTGTATTTCTTGTGGAAAGCAAATACCTCATAAGGATTTTCATTCTTACTGTATTCCTTGCCTAGGCCATGATCACAATGTTACTGGTTGTCGGTTTTGTGCTAGATTTAACGAACGCACTATTAAGCGTCGGTATGATTTTGCTTTAAACTTTTTTGGACGCCGGTTTAATTATCCTGAAATGTCATTGGATAGCCAACTGACTACCGGAGTTTACAAAAAAAACGCAAAGAAAAGGATAGAGAAAAACAACTGAGGCCCAAAACCGATGACGAAGCTTCTCCTAAGCCAGTTGCCGGTTCTCAATGAGGTGCTTTCGCAGCTCCTGACGCCCGCTACTTTAGAGTCGCAGGCCGCTAACGACTCCCACGTGGAGTCGGCCATGCCACTGGATACTCAAGGTATTGGAGCCTCGGACGCTAATCCCTCAGATGGGTCCAGAGCCACTGAGCAGGTACCGGCTTCTGTGGGTGTATTCTGACCTAAACATCTTTACATTAAAACAACTTTAGCTTCAAAGGCAAAGACTAAAGCACCTTCTAAAGCAAGCAAACAAACTCAAGAGCCACATGGACAGGCCTCTATGCCCAAAAACCAGAGGCTCAAAATGGCCGAAGACTTGATTACCTTGATCAGGGGTCCCCATCCCCCTCCTGATAGGAGGCCTAGGCAAAACACCGACTATTAATCTTCAGATCAGGTTTCTGTTTCTTCTGATCCCTCTTCTGATCAGGAATATTCTCTTACCCCTATGAGGATTCTGATGCTGAAGAATCTATACCTTCAGCATCTCCTCCTGAGGACTATTCCTTTGGGGAAACCTTGCATACCATGAGGGAGCATTTCCACTGGGAGAGCCAAGATTTTTCAGAATCTAAAAAGAGGCTCAGGGATTTTCTTTTACTACCTCAGCACAGGCCTCTAGCCATTCCACCTGTGTTAGACATTGTAGATTATGTGTTTTCGGAGTCTAGTCTGACTCCTGACTCCTTACCCCAGCTCCTGTTAAGCCTGACAGATATTACAGGGTTCTTCCTGACTCACACAAATTTCTTTTTAAAAACCCTGCTGCTGACCCAGAATCTATTTCACAGGGTCCAAAGGGAGTTAAGGCTTCCACTGCAAAAAACCCAACCCCCCTCTGACAGAGATTCAAGGGCACTGGATAAATTGGGAAAAAAGATTTGCACATCTGCAACTTTGGCTATAAGGGCCTTAAGCTGTCAGTTTCATATGCTTAAGTATCAGCAACATGTCATGGGATTGCTTAAACAGAAAATTTTGTTAAATTCTGAATGTGCAGAAAACAAGGAAATGCAGGATTTATTATATGCAGCAGAACAAGTTGGAAAACATACTTTGCGATGTGGTTTCGATTCTTTGGAGGCCTCCTGCAGGGCCGCAGTTACGGGTTCTGTAATTAGGAGGCATGCTTGGTTAAAGCAACAAAATCTGCTTGGTCATGTTAAAGTTAAATTACTAGATGCACCTTTACAGCATGATACTTTGTTTGATGTTAAGGCAGAAGAGGTGTTAAAGAAAATGGAGGATAAAGCTAAGTCTATGCAAACTGTCAAAGATTTTTTACAAGTACAGCCACCTAGGTTTAGTAGACACTGGCCTGCAAAAAATTGGTCCTTTCCTGTGTCAGACAGACCTCAAAGGGGCAGATCCAGACGCCCTAGGGGCAGATCCCAGGCGCAAGGTTCTTATAGGCCCAAGCAATGGGGTGCTTCTACTTCCAAAGCTGGAGAAGATAGATCACAAACCTACAGAAAACAGTCCCAATGACGTCCCCCTGCCTGCACCAAGCACTTATCTTCTGGCAGCACCCTTAGGGGGAAAATTAGCACTTTTTGTTCAAAATTGGCACATCATAACCCAGGACAAGTGCGTTCTAAACATTGTGTCATAAGGCTACAAGTTCCATTTCCATACTCTGCCAAAGGCAAACGGCTGGCCAGATCTTCCAAAAAATCAATGGGCAGAGGCACAAAAACAAGTCTCATCCCTCATGGACATAGGGGCTATTCAACAAGTACCAGAGCAAGAGCAGGGACAAGGATTTTACTCGACTGTTCTTGGTACCCAGAAAGGACAAGGCCTGGAGGCCGATACTGGACGTATCTATTCTGAACACTTTCCTGGATATTCCAAAATTCAAAATGTTGACTTTGCAGCAGCTTCTTCCCATGCTGGGCAAGAATGCTTGGCTTGTGACTTTAGACCTAAAAGAGGCATATCTGCATGTTCCAATCAGACAATCAAGCAGAAGATACCCAAGATTCAAGGCTGGTTCAATGCATTACCAATTCTCTGCACTGCCCTTTGGATTATCTACTGCACCCAGGGTCTTTACAAAGTGCCTGGCACCAGTAATTGCATTCTGCAGAGAGAGGAATACAAATATATCCTTACTTGGATGACTGTCTCATTCAAGCAGAGAACAAGGACATTCTTCTTCAACATCTGGCTTTTGTGAAAAGACTTCTAACATGCCTAGGGTACACACTGAACAAAATGAAATCAAAACTAGTACCCTCACAAGAGATAACATTCCTGGGTGCAAGCTTGAATACAGCTGCTCAGATGGCTGATCTCACGCCAGACAAACCAAGGCAACTGACTACCTATTTCAAAATGTTGGCAACAAAGGCCCAGTTATCTGCAAGAAAAATTCTGCAGACTTTGGGCTTCATGGCATCCTGCATCCTACTAATTCCATATGCAAGACTGCATATGAGGAAACTTCAGTGGTACCTAAAACGTGTTTGGACTTGACATTGCCACAGCCTGGAAACAGTCATTACTCTCATTCCCTGCCTGCAACAGGAGTTTCAATGATGGGCAAAGGCTTGTCACCAGAACAAGGGACAGCCATTCACATTACTTCCAGCCAGGCAGACACTAACAACGGATGCATCAGACTATGCCGGGGAGCCCACATGGCAGGAAGATGCATTCAGGGCATATAGTCCTCAAACCAAATGCATCTACATATCAATCAAAAAGAGATGTTAGCTGTTCAAAATGCCCTGACAGCCTTCAAGGACCTACTTCATCCGGGACAACTACTGATAAAGACAGACAACACCACGGTCATGTGGTATATAAGCAAGCAGGGGGGCTTTGCAGACTAGCCATGACCTTGTGGGACACAACTTTGACTTACCAAGTACATCTGCAGGCACAATTCCTGCCAGGAAAGGAAAATACTCTGGCAGATGAACTAAGCAAAAACCTCATGGATCCCCACGAGCGGAAGCTGGATCCACAAGTCTTCAGCATGATAACAAGGAAATGGGGATGCCCAAACATAGATCTATTTGCCTCCCCTCTCAATTACCAACTAAAAAGATTCTGCACAAGGACTTATCACAGACGAGCATGGAAAGTGGATGCCCTATCTTTCAGCTGGAAAAACCTATCAGTATATGCCTTTCCTCCACTGCCACTCCTCCCTAAGGTGCTCCTAAAGGTCAGACAGGAGAAGCCAAAGATGATACTGATTGCCCCAGACTGGCCACATTAGTACTGGTATCCAATACTAAGAAACTTATCTCTATACCCAGCTTGGACCTTACCTCAGATACCTCGACTACTGCCCCAGCAAAACAATCAGATCATGCACAGCCAACTTAGGACATTAAACTTGGCAGCATGGCGGATAATTTAGTCATACAAAAAACACCTCTCAGTAAAGCTGTGATGGATGTCATTCTGGAAGCCAAAAGGCCTAGTACTAGAAAGTCTTATGCTGGAAAATGGAAGAGATTCTGTGCCTGGAACCAGGCACAAGGAACTGATACAGCGGTACCAAATATTCCTCAGATTTTGCAATACTTAACTGAGATGCTGGACAAAGGCCTATCTTTTTCAACAACTAAAATTCATGCCTCTGCCATTTCGGCTCATTCCAATACAGAGCCACCACTTTTTTCTCACCCTTTATTAAGGCAGTACCTCAGAGGAGCCAAAAATTTAAGGCCCCCAAGGAGACTACCAATACCTGCATGGGACCTCAACTGTGTCTTGGAAAAGCTCACCCTGCCTCCTTTTGAGCCAGCTGCTACTGCAGATATGAAGTTTCTATCTTGGAAAACAGCTCTGCTCTTAGCAATTACTACTGCAGGACGAGATGTTCTTCATCTCACATTGCTGCAGTCCTTACACTTGGGTAGTCCGCTGTCCTCGGTCGGCCCGAATATCAAAGTATTAGGCTGACGTCGGTCAAGGCGCATAAGACTGACATCAGGTCGTCAGGGTACAGATGCGCATGACCGACGTCATATCCTCAGTCTTTTTTGCCGTATGGTCCGATGCAGAAGCAGCGTTGCAAGTGCCGTTCGGCGTTCGAAGTCGGAGTTTCAGACCGAGTCAAAGTTGGCTAAGTACCCCGTTGGGGAATATTTTAGTTTTTTCTTGCCTCAGTGGTTTACCGGATGTCAGAAAAAGTGAATAACTGTATTTCTTGTGGGAAACAGATACCGCATAGAGATTATCATACTTTGTGTATTCCTTGTTTGGGGCCTGAGCACGACGTTGTTGGGTGCCGCTTTTGTGCTAGGTTCAATAAGCGCACTATTAAGCGAAGGTTAGATTGTGCCAGGTTGGTCTTGAAGCGGTGCAATTATAAGATGCCGCCGGATGCTCCGGCGCCCGCTTCTTCAAGAAGCGCAAAGACAAAGCAGCTAAACCCAGGCAGGAAGAGTCGTCCGTGCGGACGCCGGTTCTTTAGAGGCATCAGTGGAACCGTGGTTCCACGGAGGCTCTCTGGAGTCCCAGGGAGAGACTTTGATTTTGCAGGATGTGGCCTCTCAGGAGGCAGGTCAGGCTGAAGGGGCTTCTCAAGTTACTGTACTCCCTCCATTCCTAGGGTGGTTAGGCCCTCTCCTTCTGTTTCCAAGGCTTCTCCCAGAGGCAGGCCAGGTTTAGCTTCTGTTGGTGTCACTCCTAGTTCTTCAGGTTCTGTGCCCAAGAAGCACATGCTTAAAATGGCAGAAGATTTAATTACTTTGATTAGAGGTTCTTTGCCCCCTCCTGATAAGAGGCCTAGGGTGGAACCAGAGTTGGGGAGTTTTGAGCAGGCTTCAGATATTTCAGAGTCTTGACTGAAGACTTGCAGGAGTACTCTCCTTATTCTGATTCTGATGCAGATGATTCGACTCCTTCTGCTTCTCCTCCAGAGGATTTTTCTTTTCAGAGACTCTTCATTCCATGAGGGAACATTTTAAGTGGGAAGGTCAGGACTTCTCTGATTCCAGGAAAAGGCTTAGGGAATTTTGCTTTTACCCCAACATAGGCCTTTGGCTATACCACCTGTTCTGGATGTTGTGGAAGATGTGTTTGCAGAGGCTTCACTTAATCCTGATTCTTTGCCTCCTGCTCCTGTTAAACCGGATAGGTATTACAGGGTGCCTGAGGCTCATAAATATCTTTATAAGAGTCCTAGGGCGGACCCAGAAACTGTTAGTCAGGGACCTAAGGGTGTCAAGGCCTCTGTTGTAAAAAATCCGGTTCCTCCAGATAAAGAGGCCAGAGCTTTGGATAGATGGGGAAAGAAAGTCTATACTTCTTCCACCTTAGCTATGAGGGCTTGGAATTGCCAGTTTCACATGTTGAAATATCAAAACTATCTTCTTTCTCAATTGAAGTCTAAGGTGGATGCTCTGGTGGAAGGCATTGAGTGTAAAGAATTACAAGATTTGGTACATGTCTCTGAGCAGGTGGGTAAGCATTCTTTACAATGTGGTTTTGATGCTGTACAAGCCTCGTCTAGGGTGGCTGCCACTGGGTCAGTTCTTCGCAGGCACGCCTGGCTGAGGGATCAGAATTTATCTGACCATGTTAAGACAAGGATTTTGGATGCTCCTTTACAGTCTGATGTGTTGTTTGGTTCACCTGTGGAGTCAGTCTTAAAGAAAATGGAAGATAAGGCTAAGTCTATGCAGGCTGTTAAAGATTTTTTGCAAGTCCAGCCTCCGAAGTTTAGTAGGAATTGGCCTGCTAAGGGGTGGACATACCCTTCTTATGATTCACAGTCTAGGGGTAGATCTAGACGTGGTAGGGGCAGAGCTCAGAGCTCCTTCAGACCTAGAACAGGGAGTTCTCCTGCACAATCTTCGGGTGAGGGCAGGGGCCAGTCCTTTCGTAATCAGGCCCAATGACCTACCTTTTCAGCTGCCAGATCCTTCTTGTCTGGCAGCACCTTTGGGAGGAAGGTTGGCACTCTTCAAGGAAAACTGGAGTTTGATTACCCAAGACAGATGGGTATTGGATATCATACACCAAGGTTACAGGTTTTATTTCCATACCTTGCCTCCTTTCAAAGGCATGCCGGACGTTCCTCCTCAGCAAAGACAAGAGGCTCACAAACAAATTTCTCTGCTGCTCCAAATAGGGGCCATACAACCGGTCCCTCTGCCAGAAGTGGGCCTAGGATTTTATTCTCGCCTGTTCCTAGTACCAAAGAAGGGGAACACGTGGAGACCAATTTTGGATTTATCTATCCTCAACACTTATCTGGACATTCCCAAGTTCAAAATGTTGACATTACAACAGCTTTTACCTCTGCTGGGCAAAGATCACTGGATGGTGACTCTGGATCTCAAGGAGGCTTACCTTCATGTTCCTATCAGGCTAAGTTGCAGGAAGTATCTGCGTTTTGGCTGGGACTTCTCATTATCAGTTCTCTGCATTGCCCTTTGGCTTATCTACTGCCCAGAGTGTTCACAAAGGTTCTGGCTCCAGTGATAGCTTTCTTCAGGCTAAGAGGAATACAGATCTATCCTTATTTGGACGATTGCCTGATTTTATATGTGATAGCAGTGCTAAGATGAAATAAAGTCCAGTCTAGTACCCTCTCAGGACATGTGCTTTCTGGGGTGAGACTGAATACAGCATCCCAGATGGCCTTTTTGACCCGGACAAACAACAGAATCTTTCTCTTTACTTCATCAATTGCCTCCATCAGTCCAGCTGCTGCAAGGGACGATCCTTCAAGCCTTGGGGTTCATGGCATCTTGTATTCTAGTGCTTCCTAATGCCAACTGCATGCATAGGAGGAAGCTATGGTATCTCAAAAAAAATGTGGGACACAGCACTGCCAAGATAGATATGTCATTCAGACACATTCTTATCCTCTATGCAGACAAGCACTGATTTTGTAGGAGACTGCTCTCAGTTTACAGCTGAACGATTCCACACCTGCTGTCTCAGGAGAACCTGATGTTTCTAAGCCTAATTTAAGTGTGGCTCTTCAATATCTTACTGAGTTACTGGACACAAAGGTTTGTCCTCTTCCTCCTGCTTGGGATCTCAATTTTGTGTTGGAGAAACTCACTCTACAACCTTTTGAGCTGCAGCTACTGCTGCTGAGAAAATATTTATCATGGAAGACTGCTTTTTTTGCTGGCCATACTCTGCAAGAGAGGGTTTCTGAATTACAGGCCCTTATGGCGGTTGAGCCTTTCTTAATTTTCCATAAGGATAGGGTATCTTTGCATACTAATCCTTCCTTTATGCCTAAAGTGGTTTCTAGTGTGGCTTTAAACCAATCTATTCATTTGCCTACTTTTTATGCAAACCCCAAAATAAAGGGGAAAAGATTTTGCACACTTTGGATATACACAGGCAGTTGCGATATTATTTGAGCAGGACTAAAGGGTTCAGGCAGTCTCAGCAGTTATTTGTTTCATTTGCTTTGGGTTCTCAGGGCAAGCCTGTGTCAAAACAAACTATTTCTAAGTGGATTGGGTTTTGTATTGCTTTCTGTTATTCCCATCATGGTAAGGAGATTCCAGCTGGGATTAGGCCTCATTCCACTAGGGCTACTGCCACTTCGACAGCTTTTTTAAGGGGGGTGGCAACTAAAGATATTTTGGAGGCAGCTACTTAGAGTTCAGTGCATACTTTCTCTAAGCATTACCACCTTCCACTTTACTCTAAATCTAGGGCTGGTTTTGCCACTGCAATTCTACAGGGCATTTTGGCGGCTCCTACTGCTTTATAGTTTTGCCATCCTCCCTTACCTCTGCTTTGGGATTCTACCCAAGTGTAAGGACTGCAGCAATGTGAGATGAAGAACATAGTACAGTTTTGTACCTACCATAAATGTAGATGTTCGAAGATCCACATTGCTGCAGTCCAATTTTCCCTCCCTCCTTCCCCTCTGTAGTTAGAGGCGGTTGTGTGGGTTGGGGTTGTACATATTGTGGATAATGTATATATTGTACATATGATTAGTACTAGGGTGGTTGGTTGTTGTTTGCTGTCTTTTGGTTGTGACCTTTCTTTTTAGGGTCTTCTGACATCTGGGGCAAGAAAAGACTGAGGATATGAAGTCGGTCATGCGCATTTGTACCCTGACGACCTGATGTCAGTCTTATGCGCCTTGACCGACGTCAGCCTAATACTTTGATATTCGGGCCGACCGAGGACAGCGGACTACCCAAGTATAAGGACTGCAGCAATGTGGATCTTCGAACATCTACATTTATGGTAGGTACAAAACTGTACTTTTCAGAGCTACAGGCGCTCATGGCTGTGGAACCTTTCATCATTTTTCATCCAGACAGTGTCTCCCTGAGGACAAACCCAACATTTATGCCTAAAGTAGTGTCCAGTGTGGCTCTTAACCAAGCCATCCATCTGCCAACCTTTTACCCAAATCCACAGAATAAGGGGGAGAGAATTTTACATTCTTTGGACGTACACAGACAATTTAGATTCTACTTGGACAGAACCAAAGCTTTCAGGAAGACAGAGCAATTACTAGTGGCATATGCTACAGGATCACAAGGAAACCCTATCTCAAAGCTGACTGTTTCTAAGTGGTTAGGCCACTGCATTCATTTCTGCTACTTACACTATGGCAAGCCAGTGCCTAAGGGCATTAGGCCTCATTCCACCAGATCTGCAGCCACCTCAGCAGCCGTTCTCAGGGGAGTACCAACCAGAGACATTTTAGAGGCGGCTACGTGGAGTTCAGTGCACACCTTTACAAAGCATTATCATCTGCCACTCTATACTCTAAATCCAGGGCAGGCTTTGCCACTGCAGTTCTGCAGGGCCTCATAGCCGCTCCTACTGCTGTCTAGTTCCAGCCTCCCAACCATAGCTTTGAGACTCTACCCAAATGTAATGACTGCAACAGTGAAACATGAAGAACATAGTACAGTTGTGTACACTTACCATAAATGTAGATGTTCGAGTGTATTCACTGTTGCAGTCCAGATTACCCACCTGCCTTCCCCCTTTTTTCTTTTGGATCTTATCTTTCCTTCTCTGATTTATGCTACCTGTGTGGTGTATTTCATAGATGAAGGTAAAATTTATATCGGTGTATTTCTGAATTATATATAAACTTTGGCTACCCTTTTTGGGTGCACCTGACATCTGGGGCAAGAAAAACTGTAGAAAATGGCGTTGGCTGCTTCTTTTATACCCCTGACGACCTGACGTCAGGGAAGGGGTGACAGCAGCCGACGCAGGACCCAAGACTTTGAAATTCAGGCCGGCTGAGGGCAACCTGCCAGCAGGATTACCCAAATGTAATGACTGCAACAGTGAATACACTCGAACATCTACATTTATGGTAAGTGTACACAACTGTACTTTCTCCGTAGGCAAAAACCCTGACCACAAAAACTGCTGTGTTTGTCAGGCTTTTGTCCCAAAGACTTTATGGAGTAGATTATTCTCCCTTACTATATACCTTGAGAATCAGCATTTAAAGCTGCTAGCAAAAATCCTTGGGGCCTGAAGGTGAGTTGATTTTGAAATGGAAGTCCAAAAAGCAATGGGTTAAACTTAGAATGTAACTGGAGACTTTTCATTTAATTGTGTGTAATTGTTTAATGATACAATTATGTCATGATTTTAGTATATTTAAGGCAAGTGTATTTTTTACTTGTCCATAGTCCTTGAAGGCTGTGTAGCTGAGATGCCAGAGAAAAATAAAACTTTTTTGGATACTGGCTGGTCGATGGTTATATTTCTGCTGCTTTTTGCCAAAAAGCAAACGCCTGAACCTTCTGCTGCACCTCTAGATACTGATGTCTGTCGACGTGGACAGCCCAGCGACACACTTGGTTCACAGCTAAGATTCACAGGCCGAGCCTGGTGTCCAGGCCATCTTGGATCTGAGCATTAGCACATCCGCAGAGGCTGAGCAGGCATCAGTGTTGGATGTCTGAGGAGAACCATGGCTCGTGCTTACTGAAGGCCCTAAGAGGATTCCACAGATCTTTGTTGAGGAAGAGGTAGATTCTGACCTAATCGAATGTAAACCTACATCAGGCCCTCCTACCCTACATAAAGCAAACTTGCAAGGGAAAAAAGAAACAAAAAAAAAAACAAGCATTTGTCTCCATGAACAGAACCTGCTAGCAGTTGGTAGCAATTCAGTCAAGGCCTTTTCAATGCCCTTATGTAACTTAGGCCTCCTCCAGGTTTTACAGTCCCCCACACCAGTACTCTCTTCCCCACTTAAAAGAACTAGGGAGGATGCATCCTCAGGAGATGAATCCATGGCTTACTCTACTCAGATCCCTTCCCCCTGGATTATGCCACTTCAGGAGAGGAATCAAATTATATAGATTCACCAATAGAAGACCTGTCCTTTGGAGAGACCCTAGTTAAGATGAGAGACCACTTTATATGGGATAGCACCCAAGTATCTGAAGTGCAAAAAAAAGATACTATGACCCATTGCAGGTGGAATCATCTCGCCCATTAAGCTGTCCCTCCTGTCTTGCCTGTCTTTCTGGATGCTTTTGCCTCAGCTTCACAGGCACCAGATTCCCAGCCAACTGCCCCCAAAAAGCCAGACTGCTTCTACAAGGTCCTGGAGGACTGCAAGTTTCTCTTCAGGTGTCCTTCTGCAGACCCTTCTGTAATTTCTTTGGCCTCTGACAAGACCTCAGATTTACTACCCTCCACTACTGTCTTACCATCTGAGAAGGATAGCAAGACCCTGGCTAGACTAGGCAAAAAAAGTATACACTTCTGCCTCTCTAGCATTCAGGGGCATAAATTACCAGATTCATATGACCAAATTTGCAGGCTTCTTCTCAAGTAGCACATCACTCCATAAAATGCAGCTATGACACTGCAGAGGCTTCTGCCAGAGCAGCTGCCTCTGTATCAGTTATAAGAACATCTTCTTGGCTAAGACTGCAGCACCTACCTGAGGACATATAAGCCAAAATTATAGATGCTCCTCTGGACAATCCTGCCTTGTTTGGACCTGCAGCTGCTAACCTAGTCAAATCATTGCAGGAAATTGCTAAAGAACTACAGGAATTGAAAGATAGTTTTGTTTCCCCAGTGTCCAAGTTCAAAAAGAAATTACCCCCTTAATTCTATATTTATGCGTAGACATTCCCATCACACACACAACCCAAAACAAAAATAGTGACAGGAGACCACAACAGCCTGTGTCCCCACTGACAACTCCATCACCTAAGCGGCCCTTTCCAGAAAAGCAGTCCTTTCTTTGACTGCTTTCTTCCTCCCCCCACATCCCATTTTCCCAGTGCCTTCCCCCTCCCCCCACACCCCATCATTTATTTGTTTATTTAATTACATTTGTTTACCAAGATAGTCCGACTGGGCCAGAAGCCCATTTTCAGTGGAAGCCCAATGAGAAAAGCTCCCCAGAAATATAAGCAAAATACAATAATTAGATAGTACAATAGCATACAATACAGTACGATATAGAATACACATCATCTAGTTAGTCTGTACAATGTAGTATTCAGTACAGTTATCTCTAGGTACAGGTTCAAAAAGAAACGCACAAGCATTTCAGTGAAGATCCCTGTGAGAAAAATAAAATTAATACTGTGTGCATATTAAGTAGAAGAAGACTCCAGATCACAGCATTTAAAAACATAAACTCTTTAATAACAAAGTAATGGGTGAGCGCTTTTGCAGCAACAAGCTGCTTCATCAGACAACAAATGCACAAAATCATCCTCTATTTAAATCAAGTTCAACCAATAGGCAGCTGAATTCAATTAAACTCATGCAAAATCTTAAAGTGCTGCTACATCATGCTCTCATATCAAGGTGTATATAAAGTGCATATAAATACATATATAAAGTGCATATAAAAATATAAAAATTCAAAGTTAAAACTGTGCAAATAAAAAAACACGAATAAGTAATAGCGTAAGAAGGCATACAGAATAGTAGCACAAGTTACCTAGGAAGAGGTCTATTAAGAAGTATAGGTCTAATGGATACTTTTTCATTAAGCCCTTTACCCATATTTTATTTTTTTATTTTATTTATTTTACATTTCTTTACTGGGAAAGTCCGATTGGATATATGTCCATTTTCAGTGGAGGCCTGAGGAGAAAAGCTCCAGAAAGCAGAGTACAAATACATTAGGAACAATAGAAACATTTAGAGATAAGTATAATATGCAGTTTTCAGTAGGGTTACAAACTCTGATAAAACTAGGTAGACAACATCAAAATCATACGGCTTCAGTTTCAGACAGTAATACACACAGTTATGGGCTAAGTCCCATTAAGAATTCATACACTTATTAGAGTATATAATTGAAATGCTTAGGGAGAGTTTGCAAGAACAGCGGGTGGTGATTAGTCTGGGTTTAAGCAGGGACATTGCCAATGCTGTTGGAAGTGTAGTTTGAGGCTTTTTTTGAACTGGGTTAAGGAGGATTGGTGAGTAAGTTCGGCAGGTAGCATATTCCAAGTTTTGCCTACTGAGTTGGCGAATAGAGTCCCCAGCCACATTTATGCTCTTAGTTGTTTGTACCAGCAGTTTGTCAGCAGAGTGTAGTGACCTCAGGTTGCTGTATGGTTTGATGATCTTATTTAGTGCTGGTATTTTTTCGGGTTGATATAGTATTTTGTGGGTTATTACAAGTTGGTTGTATCGGAGAAGACTGGGCCACTCCAGCCATCCTTGTTGAGTTTGGTTGATACAATGGTAGGTCCTAGAGGTAGCACCTGTAGCAAATCTAGCAATATGGTTGTAACAACTAGCAAGTTTGGTAAAGGTGGCTTGGTTCAGGTTAGTGAAGAGGGGGGAGGCATAGAGGAGGGTAGATAGTAGGTGGGACTGAGCAATAGTGGTTCTTGCAAAAGGAGTGAGGAAGGGTTTGATCCTGTACAGGGAGCCCAGTTTTTTGTTGACAGATTTGATGGTTTGATTGACATGGATATCATATTTTAGGGTGTTATCGACTGTGACACCCAGGAGTTTTGTGCGAGTATCTGAGGATATAATTGTGCCATTGTTGGAACTTATAGTAAAGAATGGTGAGGAGGATTTGCAGGTGGCTAAAAGATGAGCAGTTTAGTTTTGTTGGGGTTTAATAGAAGCTGACTGTTTGCAAACCATTTTTCTACATCATTGAAAGTATTCTGGGTTAGGGTCATAAACTCAGTTGAGGAGGAGGCGGTACATATTAAAGTAGAGTCGTCCACCTATTGGATACAGGTGGCCTTGAGAGTGATGGTGGGTAGGTCATTGATAAAGACTGAGAAGAGTAGTGGTCCTAGTATGGAGCCTTGGGGGACTCCTAGAGTAATGGGTAGATGTGTGGATAGGGTATTTTGCCATAAAACTGCTTCTCATCTATCAGACAGGTAAGATTGGAACCAATTAATAGAGCTACTATTCAGTGACAGTTCCTTCAGGGTACAGAGAAACAGTTGGTGATTGACCATATCAAAGGCCTTAGAGGGATCTAGGAAGAGAGCAGAGATAAGTTTGTTATTGTTTCAGTTGATGTTGATAGAGTAAGAGAAGGATAGGAGGGCTGATGTGGTGCTGTGATGTGGCCTTAAACCATGCTGAGAGTTGGCCAGTAGTTTATTTTGGGTGAGATAGTGTATTAATTGGTTGTGGATGCACTTTTCCATAATTTTGGCCAATGGTGATAGTATGGCTATTGGTCAGAAGTTTGAGAGGTCTAAAGAATTCCCTCCTTTATGAAGGGGAATGACATGGGTAACCTTCCAGAGAAAGGGGATAGTGGCTTTAGTCAAGGTGTGGTTTATTGTGATCAAGACAGGGTATGCAATAGCATCTGCCCCTTTTTATAAATATTCTGGTGGTAGGAGATCAGCTGCCAGGGTAGTGGGCTTTAGTTTGTTAATTAGTGATCGAATGGTGGATGTAGATACAGGTTGGATGGCAAAGGGAGTGGGATAGTGGTTGTGGAGGAGCTTTGAAAGGAGCTGGTGTGGGATAGTTGGCTAGCTAATGATTGGATGGTTTTGGTAAAAAAAAAAAAAAAAAAATTATTAATGATGTTTGCAGTTTTAAGGTGGCAAGTTGAGGGGGTGGGGGGTTTGGCCAGGGTGGAGCAGTTTGTTTATGCCTGCCCAAAATTTTTGAGGTTTGTTCTGGTGTTTTTGCTGCAGGTGTTGATAGAAGTTTTTTTTGTCTAACAGTGTGGCTTTCTTTGTATCATTCCTTAGTTGTCGGAATTTAATATAGTCAAGTGGGTCTTTGGAGGTGCGCCATTTGTTCCATGCATTATTTCTTGCTATGATTTTGGTTTTACTTACTTTAGTGAGCCAGGGGGGCAGTATTAGTTTTGGCTTTGAGTGTGTGGATAGGAGCGTGGGAATCTAAAATGGATAGGAATTTAGAATTAAAGTAGGCTACAGCATCATCTAGTGGAAGTTCTTTAAGTATGGCCCAATTGCATGCTCTGAGTTCATTCTGAAAGTCAGTGGAGTTAAAGTTCTTGTTGTTTCTGATAGATTTATATAGAACTTGGTGGTGGTTATCTACTTTATACTTAATGATGTAAGTGAGTAGGTGGTCAGTTACATCATCTGGGAGGGTACCCATGTTATACAGGTCTGGGTGATTGTTGATAAGAATCTAGTCCAGGATACTGCCTTTGTAGTTGGATTTATTTATTCTGGTGGGTGGAGATATAAGTTGGGTATAACCGTGAAGGTTTATATGGGTGGTGGGAGATTCAGAGGAACAATTGTTCCAGTCAATATTAATGTCTCCTAACACCATAGTTTCACTGGGGTATGTGTTGGAAAGCTATTGGAGGAAGTCTTCTACGGTATTTGCATTGTTGCCTGGAGGATATAAATGCAGGCAATGAATATAGATTTACTTTTTTTAAGCTGTAGTTTGCAAACTAAGGCTTTTGCATTATTGAACATGGGGGTTGTTGTGGGGCTAATATGATATCTATTGTGTTTTTAAACAGAACTGCTACTCCTCCACCTTTCCTGGTGTTAAGGTCTAGTCTAAGTATGTTGTACCCTGGTGGGATAACCTCATCATTTTTAGTTCCTGGTTTTGACATAGCACATCAGGTGAGTAGGTAGCTGGAAGGGCATGAACATTATGGACCTTGTTGTTAGTACTCCTGATGTTTAGGTGACAGGTCAAGAGAGAGTTAGGGGAGCTTGAATTTGACCATATGTTGAAGGTGATAGTGGGCTGGGAGCTTGTGGGAAGGGTGGGTCCAGGGTTAGGGTGGATGTCCCCATCCCTCATCAGAGTAAATTGTACAGTGATTATTAGTTTCAGCACTTTACTTTTTATTTTATGATAATATCTAGTTTTGAGGGAGATGGACCGTGGTCTAGTTAGTTGGTGGTTGTTAAAAGTGGAGAGGATAGGTTTGTAGTGAGCTAGGGGTTGGTCTAATTCACTCAAGGTGGGAGCACAGGTGGAATGAGATATGGGGTAGTGAAAGCCAAGATCGGGCTGGTTTTCATAGATGGTGAGGAGATGTAGCCCAGGCAGTATAACTGAGAGGAACATAATTGGTCTCATCTTGATAGTAGTGGTACTTGGTAAGGAGTGTGGGTGGATAATTAAGAGGGTTGTTGGCAGGAAGGGGTGGTGTATGGAGGTGTGGGTTATCTGTGATAGGTTGTAGAAGGGGGAGTGGTTTATTGGGCTTAAATTTAGCACTATTGGGGGCGGGTGGAGCCCGAGCGAAGCGGTGCTATACCAAGCTACAAGGATTTCCAGGGTCTGTGAGTATGCAGGCTTAAAGAATACAACTTTACAGTGATTTTAGTTAGTTCTTTTTAAAGTGAGCTGCAATTTACTCAATTCTTTTGAAAGTGAGCTGTGTTTTACTCAATATTGTATTAAACAAAGTTTGTAGTTTAGCCAGACAATTTTACTGACTGTTGGGAGTAAGCAAGCTTTTAACCTGAATTTTGTACAGATATTTGTTATTTATTTAGCAACTGTGAGATGAAGTAATCAGGAGGAATGTGTTATACAGGCTGTTTGCACTGTAGAATGCTTATTATATTACTTATTACAGCAGTCTGACTAGGGAGTCTTAAGACTGTTAAGCTTTCTTTTATTATGGACCCTAGTCTAGCCGTAGACCTAGTTCAGCCAAGCAATCTATTAGCACGCATCCTAATAATCCATTCCAGTTCTTTTGCTTCTAGCCTGTTTCTAATGTCTCCCCCTCTGTGTCCTAAAGCTACAATCTCAATAACCATAAATTTAAATTCATGTCCATTCCCATTCACTATGACATGTCTCGCCAGTCCATTAGTTTCATCTTGTTTGGAAATATCATGCATGTGTTCGCTGATACGATCTCTTAGCCTTCATGTAGTCTTACCCACATAAAAAGATTGGCATGCAACACAGTAAGTTAAGTATACCAAATTAGTGGTATTGCAATCAGCTACTAATCTAAAATATAAAACATTTTTCGTATCCAGATGTGTAAAGTTACCACTTCCATCTAAACATTTACAGAAATGACATCTATTACAGGGAAAGGTGCCATAGTTATGATGGGAGAATTCAGTAGTGTTCTCATGTGCATACTTAGGGCCACATAATAATCTCTTTAAAGATTTTTTATTTTTGAAAGCATATCAAGGGGTATCCCCCACTAGCCCCTTGACCTGATCGTCAGCACAGAGAATGTTCGTTCCTTTGATAAACATGTAGTAATAACTTGATGTTGCTAGCATAAGTAGTTGGTATTCTCATAAACGTGTTGGTGGGTGTTATTCGTCCCTCATCTTCCTTAAAATTAGAGAAGTAAGGTCGCCCCTTCCCTTCTCTGGCACTGAGTATGTCTGTCTTTACTTTCTGTACTTCCTTCTGGGCATACCCTCTCTCCACAAAATTACTTTCTAAACTAAGCAGTTCATCTCCGACTCTGTGTTTATTAGCTATTAATCGTGATACCCTTATGGCCTGTCCCCTAATAACATTTCTAAAAACATGTGATGGGTGCATACTGTTTCTTTGAACAAAAGTATTTCTATAACATTCCTTCCTGAAGATCCTAGTTTTAAACTCTCCTGTAGGTGTTCTTGATATATTGACATCCAAAAAGTCAATAGAAATATCTGAATTATGAGCAGTGAATTTAAGAAAATGAGTGCTGCCAGTAATATAATCCAAAAATGTCCTAAATGCAGTCATCTCCCTCCCAAAGAAGGAAGAGGTCATCCACAAACCTCCTATAAAAAATAATGTTGGGTATATCTGTTCTAAAGATATGTTGTTGTCTTCATGTTTCACTGTTGCAGTAATCACACTTTGGTTATCTGTCTGCAGGTAGCCCTCAGTCGGCCTGAATACCGGAGTCTTAGGATTTCTGCATCGGATGCCGTCACTTCTTCCATGATGTCAGGTCATCAGGGGTATAAAATAGGCAACTGACGCCATTACATCAGTCTTTCTTGCCGAGGAGGAGCCCGAAGCAGAAGCAGTTCGCAAGTGCCAGTCGTCTGCTACCTGAAATTTTTGTTTTAGAGTTGGTAATCCTGAAGTCTTAAAGTACCCCGTTGGGGATCCTTTTTTCTTGCTCTAACTGATGTCAGAAAAAGTTAACAATTCTCTTGCCTGTGGAAAGCAAATACCTCACAGAGACTTTAATTCTTACTGTGTCACCTGTTTAGGCCCAGACCATGACGTCTCTCTGTTGGTTTTTTGCCTTGTTTAACACCTGAACCATTTGTTGTCGGGCTGTCTTTGTCGCTAAATTCTTTCGCTCTCGTTCTCCGTATTCCGAAATGGCTTTGATAAGCCATCCGACTACTGATCTTCCGAAAAAAACCTAAAGATGAAGACAGAGACAAACTGCATAGGTCCAAAACTGCCGACGACGCTTCCATTAAGCTAGTCGCCAGTCCGTCGGTACTCAGTGAGGCGCCTTTGCAGCTCCTGATGCCCGCTTCTACAGATTCGCAGGCCTCTGCTGAGACCCATTTGGAGTCCAGTATGCAGTGAGATGCTTCTTCAACTATGGAACCTATGGCTGTCTCTTATCTTGGATGGGTCCAGAGCCGCTGTACAGGCACCGGCTTCTGAGGGTGTATTCTGACCTACCGATGTTCTAATTAAACCGACAACTTTGTTTTTAGCTAAAACTGCTGAGTTTCTGAGGCCCAGAATATGCACTATGCCTAGAAAACCGATGACCAAAGTGCATGCTCAAGCTCCCATGCCACAAAAACAAATGCTTAGAATGGCTGAAGTCCTTATTACCCTAATTAGGGGAAGCCAGCCTTCCCCTGCTAAGAGACAAAGAATTGAGTTTCATTCTGATTCTACAGACTAGGAGTTCGATGACTCTGACCCTTCTGATTAACAGGACATGCCCTTATCAACCTATGAGGATTCAGATGAAGAGGAATCCATTCCCTCGGCCTCCCCTCTAGAGGATTTTTCTTTTGGCGAAACCTTGCATACTTTAAGATAGCGGTGGGAATGCCAGGACTGCCCTCAGTCCAAAGAGACTAAGGGAATTTTAGAGTTGCCTCAGCACAGGCCTCTAGCTATACCCCCTGTCCTGGATGTTGTAGATGATGTTTTTATGGAGTCCGGACTTACTCCAGATACTTTACCCCCAGCCCCTAGGAAACCTGACCGGTACTACAGAGTACCTGATTCCCAGAAATTTATCTTCAAGAATCCTACTGCGGATCCAGAGACCATTTCCCAGGAACCTAAAGGTATTAAGGCTATTACAGCCAAAAATCCTACCCCTGCAGACAGGGATTCCAGGGCTTTAGACAGATGGGGTAAGAAGGTGTATACCTCTGCAACTCTTCCCATCAGGGCATTGAATTGCCAGTTTCACATGTTGAAGTACCAGCAGCATATTATAGAACTAATTAAACAAAAAATGGTGTTACTCCCAGATAGTGCAGAAAATAAAGATGTACAAGAGCTGATGCATTCTGCAAACCAAGTTACTAAGCATACTTTGCAGTGTGGCTTTGATGCCCTAGAAGCATCTTGCAGGGCTGCTGAGAAGGCATGCTTGGCTGAAGGAACAAACCTTGCCAGATCATGTCAAATACAAATTACTAGACACTCCTTTAAATATGGACTGTTTATTTGGCACCAAAGCAGAAGAGGTTCTTAAAAAGATTGAATGAAAAAGTTAAATCTATGCAAACTGTTAAAGAATTCACAAGTGCAACCACTTAGATTCAGTAGGCATTGGCCTTCTAAAAACTGGTCCTTTCCAGCCCCTTTCACGCCTTTTCAGACCAAACCCAGGGGAAACGGGCCACCCAGACTACAGTCTCAGGGTATGCAGAGATCTAAACAATGGAGTGCCCCCACCTCAGAAACAGGTAGTGGTAAGCCACCCTCTTATGGAAAAAGTTCACAATGACTTTTCAATTATCCTTCTCAGCCCTGCCCAATTACTTGTGCCCCTAGGAGGAAAACTTGCCCTTCATGCAAAAAACTGGATGTCTATTATTCAGGACAGATGGGTCCTAAACATTGTATCCCAGGGGTACAGATTCTTCTTCCATACACTGCCACCCTCAAGCAGGTTACCAGACCTTCCTCCAAACCAGTGAGTAGAGGCTCAAAGGCAAGTACTTTCCCTGCTCAATATCAGAGCTATTCAACCTATTCAGTAGAACAAAGGGGGCAGGGTTTCTACTCCATACTTTTCCTGGTGCCCAGAAAAGAGTGCTGTTGGTGCCCAATCCTGGATCTATCCACTCTCAACACCTTTCTGGTGGTCCCAAAATTCAAGATGCTTACCTTGCAGCAGATTCTCCTTATGCTAGCCAAGGATGCCTGGTTAGTCACTCCAGACTTAAAAGAAGCTTATCTGCACATCCCCATAAGGGAGTCATGCAGAAAAGATATACGCTTCAGGGTAGGCTGTATGCACCCTCAGTTCTCTGCACTTCCTTTGGCTTATCTACTGCACCTAGAGTATTCACAAAGTGCCTGGCTCCAGCCATTGTGTACTGCAGGCAGAGAAATATCCACATTTTCCCATACTTGGACGAATGCCTGATTCAGGCAGACAGTCGGGAATTGCTACTTCAGCACCTGGCATTTGTAAAAAGCCTTCTCACTTCATTGGGGTACACCATCAATGAAAAGAAATCACAACTGGTGCCCAGTCAAAAGATTGTATTCCTGGGAGCAAGCTTGGACACAACTTCCCCAGATGGCTTTTCTCACATCAGAAAAACAGGTCTGTCTAACAAACTACTTCAAACAAATGGCCACCAGAACCCAGCTATCTGCAAGAAAAATACTGCAAGCCCTAGGGTTCATGGTCTCATGTATTCTACTAATTCCATATGCAAAACTGCATATGAGGAAACTTCAATGGTACTTAAAAAGTCTCTGGTGCCAGCATTCTCAGGACCTGGAAACGGTAATTCCAATCATACCTTGTCTAAGGGCATAGTTCCTTTGATGGGCAGAAGCATGCCAACCACAACAAGGGACTGCTTTTCACTCAACCCCTCACCACCCATACCCTGACATCAGACTCCTCAGACTGTGCATGGGGGGCGCACATGGCAGGCAAATGCATTCAGGGCCACTGGAATCCAGCCCAGATTCTCCTGCACATCAATGAAAAAGAGATGCTAGCTGTACAGAATGCTTTGACAGCCTTCAAATACCTAATCCTTCCAGGACAACTGCTTATAAAAACAGACAACACCACAGTTATGTGGTACATAAACAAGCAAGGGGGAACCCATTCTTACCCACTCTGCAGGTTAGCCATGGCCCTGTGGAACACAGCCTTGAGCAACCAAGTGCATCTACAAGCTCAATTCCTGCCAGGCAAACAAAATTCACTGGCAGACGACTTAAGCAGAAATCTCCTAGACCCACACGAGTGGAAATTGGAGTCCGACACCTTCAACCTTCTGATCCAGAGATGGGGGACTCCGGAGGTGGACCTATTTCCCTCCCCCGAGAACCACCAGTTGAGCAAATTCTGAACCAGGAACCCTCACAGCACTATCCTTTCTATGGGAAAACCTGTCAGTTTATGCCTTTCCCTCTCTGCCCCTCCTCTCAAAAGTACTACTCAAGATAAAACATAGCAGACCAAGGGCAATTCTTATTGCCCCAGACTGGCCTCGCCAGCACTGGTACCCACTCTTGCGCAGTCTGGCAGCAGTGCCACCTTGGCACCTTCACCAAACTCCGACCCTGCAGGAGGGACAGATTTTGCATCTGCAATTGCAATCTCTAAACCTTACAGCCTGGCTTATCCCTTGAATACACCACCAGCAACCCTCAGCAAACAGGTGCCGGATGTCATTCTTGAAGCCAGAAGGCCTAGTACTAGGAAATCCTAGGCTGAAAAGTGGAAAAGATTCAAACAAATCTCCCAAGAATTGCTTAGTATCTTTTAAGATGCAAGTATTTTTCAGCAACAAATGTTTTAAATGCTGCTGTACAAAGATGTTAAAGGTTCAGTACTCTATCGTTTCCCTGCAACAATGGGTCTCATCGGGAGAGTGCATGAATCTTTATGTATTTTGGGCAGTTCTTGAATTATAGATATAACAGGTTTTCCACAATAAAGAACTTACATAAATCTAAATCAATGGTCCTTAGTTCCCAACAGTCAAATTATTTCTTATAACCACATTACATTGTTTAAACCTGTCAGGGCCTGTGTGTTCATATACATTCACGCCATTTAACATATTAAGCATGGAGCTCCTATTAAAATGATAATCCATAACCACTAATAAGCCCCCTTTGTCTGCAGGGCGTGTTGAAATGGTCTGGTCATGACATAAACTTTCTAGTGCTTTTGTTTCATTAAAAGTTACATTAACAACATTTTTAGTTGTTGCATGCTTATCATACAATTTATATATATCTTGTATACAAGCTTTCTCAAACGTTTCAATCACACTGTTGCTTTTAGGTATATATGTACTGTTTTTTCTAAATACCTTGGGACCATTGACCAGTGCTAAATCATTTCCAAATGGAATTTTTAACATTAAATTGCAAGAAAATGATTTCAGTTCAGTGACATTTTCCGTCAGAGTCATCTTACCTGCAGGTATAAAAGTCATACCTTTGTTGAGCACACGAATTTCCTCTGTAGTCCGTTGGGATAAATTCCAAACTAGAGATGGTTCTGTCCTTGCCACATCCTATATAGACCTTGATATGAGAGCATGATGTTTGCAGCACTTTAAGATTTTGCATGAGTTTAATTGAATTGAGCTGCCTATTGGTTGAACTTGATTTAAACAGAGGATGATTTTGTGCATTTGTTGTCGGATAAGCAGCTTGTTGCTGCGAAAGCGCTCACCCATTACTTTGTTGTTAAAGAGTTTATGTTTTTAAATGTCATGCTCTGGAGCCTTCTTCTATTTTTGCTTATTTTATACTTTGTTTTGCTGAAGGACTCGTTTACCTGCACCACTAACTGGTTTTGGACTACATATTAAGTAATAGTTATGAACAAATGAGATTTCCTTTATATAAATTTTTGAGTAGTAATAAACACTGTGGAGAGGGAGAAAATGAGGTTTGTTTATTTATTTGTTTAAGTTTGATACCGGGGAAGTCCACTGGGCCAAGAAGAGTCCATTTTCAGTGGTGGCCCAGTGAGAAAAGCCCCACAATAATTGTGGAGCTTTTCTCCACGGGCCTCCGCTGAAAATGGACCTGTGTCCAGTCGGACTCTCCCGGTCAACAAATGTAAATAATAATAATAATAATAATAAAGTTACATTTCACATGTTACAAAAGGACATAGTTCATGCAGCTAATTAAACATTTACAGATAAGCTCCATGATATTTGCAATTAGCTTGTCACAGTGTTACAAAATGAAAAGACATAATTCAGTACAGAAATTTCAACATTTACTTAAAGTGAATATTTTTGTTATAAACTCAACTAACATATCAAAATATATAGCTCATAGGTTCATAGGTTAGTACTAAGCTAACTGCCCTTGCAAGCCATTTTTAAGCCTAGCCAATTATCCCTTGTGAGGCTCATACCCTGCACCTTGTGTTTGTAAGGCAAACACCTTAACCATTAGGCCACCCTCCCAACCCCTACTAGCCATTAGTAGGTTAGGAAGATTTTATACTTGTAGAGGGTAATAGTATAATTGAGATTGGAGTGTATAGTACAGTAGATATTAGAGAGAAAATTTAGTTTTTGGTATGGGAGGGATTGTTTTGGGTAGGATGAAGTAATAGTAGAGGTAGTTGGATGAGTCAGTGCAAGGTGGAATGAGGGGGACGGGGTTAAGTTGGAGTGTGGCAAGGGCATTCCCATTTGGAAGAAAGATGACACAGTAGCTGAGATTTGAAGTTTGTATGGTTAGGTAGGTTGCGTAGGTGTGTGGGGAGAGAGTTCCACTGTTTAGGTAAGGAGTGAGACAGCAGTAGACTTCCAGGAGGTCATGCAGGTTTGTGGAGTGGACAGTATGTTGAGACAGTTATAGATATCTTGTCAGTCAGGTTTGGTGCAGGAGCCATGCCAGTTCTTGGGATATATGTTCAAATAGTCGTTTTTGAAATTGGTAGATTCAGGTGTGTTTTGGAGGGTGTGGGGATGAGAGTTCCATAATTTGGCTATTTGATTTGAGAATAGGACTTTACAGTGAGTGTTGTTAGCTTTGTTTACTATGAGAAAGTTTGTCTCTGCAGATGAGAACAAGTTCCTTGAGGGATGGGCAACTGTCAGGATGGAAGATGATATGTGTGAATTTAAGTTGGTAGAGATGGAGAAGGTTAGGTAGTGTGAGCCAATTTACTTTAAGTAGAGCAATACAGTGGTGGGTTTGATGGGAAAGGTTTGCTATGAAGCAGGCTGTTTTGCTGTAGCAAGTTTCCAATTTGGTTAAGTCTGATTTTTTTAAGTTGGTAAAGAGGGGGAAAACATATAGGATCATAGAGAGGAGGAGGGTTCTGGATATGGCTAGTGTGGTATTGTCAGAGTGGCTTGTTTCTGTACAGTGAGCCAAGTTTAATGTGAACTTTCTTAATTGTGATGGCTATGTGTTGGTCAAATCTGAGTTTGTCTATTGTCACACCAATGAGTTTTGTATGCTAAACTGTTAGGATGACTGTGTTTGCCAAGAGAATGGTGAAAGGAGGTGTGGTCAGTGAATGTCTGCTACTAGTAAATAGCATTAACCGTGTCTTTTGGGGGTTGAGGATTAGTTGTGATTTACTTAGATATATTTCTATATCATTAAAAGCTTGTTGGTCTGCTATTTGGAGATCTGGTAAGGTATCTGCTGAGCAGATTAAATTTGAATCGTCTGCATACTAAACTATTTTAGCGTGTGTTGTGGATGAGGCTATATCATTAGAGAAGATGGTGAAAAGAAGGGGGTACTAGTATGGATTCTTGGGGGACTCCGACAGAGACAGACAGAAGTGGTGAGAGTTCGGATTTCCATCGTACTGCTTGTTGTCTGTCAGAAAGATAGCTTAGGAACCAGGAGAGGGAAGTCTTTGATAGGTTTAGTGAGGCAAGAGTACTAAGGAGTTTCTGATGGGTGACTGTGGAATGCTTTTGACACGTCTAGGAGATTGATGCTACTTGCTGGTTTGACTTTCTCATTTGGTTGATGCTATTTTAATGAAATTAAGGCTGTGGTGGTGCTGTGTTTCGGGCCAAAACCTATTGGGAGGGAGAGAAATGGTTGTGAGATAACAGGTATTGTAGTAATTGAGTGTGGATACATTTTTCCAGAATTGTGACACCGGGGGAAAGGATGGCTATGGGTCTGTAATTGTTTAATTCTGTTTATGTTCCTCCTATTTGTAGATGGGTGATACAGAAAATTTTCCATAATTTTGGGACATATTGCTCTGCTATACACCTATTTACCAGAATGAAGATAGGCAGAGCTATGGCATCAGTTGAAAGTTTGAGGTACTCACTGGGGAATTGGTCAGCTGCTAAGGAAGACGTTTTCAGTTTTTTCAGCATTGTTCTTATGGTGTTAGTTGGAACAGCTTTGAGGTCAGAAGAGTTGCTGTTAGTTTCCACATTAGGATTGAAGAGGTGGTGGGGTGGAATTGTTCCCTGTACCTAAGGAGAGGATGGTGTTTATAAAGTAGGTGTTAATTTGTGAGGCAAAACTCACGCTTTGGTTATTGGTTGTTGGTTCTGGGGTTGTAGCTTTACCTGGGTGGAGGAGCAAGTTAATTGCTTGCCATAACTTTGTGGGATTGTTTTCATATTTGTTTTGCATAGATGTATAATAAGTTTATTTGTCTAGTTTGAGTTGTTTTTTTTTTTATTTCATTGTGGAGCTGCTGGTGTGCTAACAGAGTTTTATTGTCTTTTGTTTTCTGGTATTGAAACCAGGTTTTGTCCCTTAGTTTTTGAAGTCTAATGGTTTCTTTTGATATGTAGTGCAATCTCTCACTTTAGCATGACATGTATGGGTTGGTGCTAAGCTATTTAGAATAGCTAGAAACATGTCACTGAAGTATGTTATGGCCTGGTCAAGTTGGAGATGGTGTCTAGTTGCATTTATTGAGCATGTTTAAGAATGCTTTGTTGGAGAAGTTTTTGGTATTTCATATGACTTTAAACTATGGATGTTCTTCGTGTTTCACTGTTGCAGTCATCACACTTGGGTTATCTGCCTGCAGGTAGCCCTCAGTCGGCCCGAATACCAGAGTCTTGGGATTTCTGCATTGGATGCTGTCACCTCTTCCATGAAGTCATGTCATCAGGGGTATAAAACATGTAGCCGACGCCATTACATCAGCTTTTCTTGCCATGCTGGAGCCCGAAGCAGAAGCAGTTTGCAAGTGCCGATTGGCCGCTACCTGAAATTTTTTTTTTTTGAGTTTCAAACCTGAAGTCTTCTAATGCTAAGTACCCCATTGGGGATCCTTTTTTCTTGCTCTAACCGATGTCAAAAAAAGTTAACAATTGTCTTGCCTGTGGAAAGCAAATACCTCACAGAGATTTTCATTCTTACTGTGTCACCTGTTCAAGCCCAGACCACGACATTCGTTGCTGTCTGTTTTGTGCCTTGTTTAACACCCGAACTATTAGTTGTCGGGCTATCTTTGTCGCTAAATTCTTTCGCTCTTGTTCTCCGTATTCCGAAATGGCTTAAATAAGCCATCCGACTACAGATCTTCTGAAAATAGTAAGGATAAAGACATAGACAGACCGCATAGGTCCAAAACTGCAGACTACGCTTCCATTAAGCTAGTCGCCAGTCTGCCAGTACTGAGTGAGGCACTTTCGCAGCCCCTGATACCCGCTTCTACAGATTCGCAGGCCTCTACTGAGACCCATTCAGAGTCCGGTATGTCGTGAGATGCTTCTTCAACTATGGAACCTGCGGATGTCTCTACCTTGTATGGGTCCAGAGCCGCTGTGCAGGCACCAGCTTCTGAGGGTGTATTCAGACCTGCCAATATTCTTGTTAAACTGGCTACTTCATTTTTGACTAAAACTACTGAGTTTCTCAGGCCCAGAGTTCGCACTATGCCTAGAAAACCTACCTCCAAAGCGCATGCTCAAGCTCCCATGTCACAGAAACAAATGCTCAGAATGGCTGAAGACCTTATAACTTTAATTAGGGAAAGCCAGCCCTCCCCTCTAAAAGACCAAGAACTGATTTTCCTTCTGATTCTACAGACCCTGAGTACGATGACTCTGATCCCTCTGGTTACCAGGACATACCCTTATCTACCTATGAGGATTCAGATGCAGAGGATTCCATTCCTTCTGCCTCCACTCCAGAGGATTTTTCTTTTGGTGAAACCTTGCATACCTTAATAGAACATTTCCACTGGGAATGCCAGGACTACCCACAGTCCAAAAAGAGACTCAGAGAATTTTTAGACTTGCCTCAGCACAGGCCTCTAGCTATACCTCCTGTCCTGGATATTGTAGATGATGTCTTCATGGAATCCAGTCTTTCCCCTGACACTTCACTACCACCTCCTAGAAAGCCTGACAGGTACTACAGAGTATCTGACTCACAAATTTCTCTTTAAGAATCCCACTGCGGATCCAGAGACCATTTCCCAGGGACCTAAAGGTATAAAGGCTACTACAGCGAAAAACCCTACTCCTTCGGACAGGGATTCTAGAGCTTTAGACAGATGGGGTAAGAAGGTATATACCTCTGCAACTCTTGCCATTAGGGCTTTAAATTGCCAGTTTCACATGTTGAAGTACCAGCAGCATATTATGGAACTAATTAAACAGAAAATGTTGTTGATTCCAGATTGTGCAGAAAATAAAGATTTACAAGAGTTAATGCGTTCTGCAAACCAAATCAGTAAACATAATTTGCAGCGTGGTTTTGATGCCTTAGAAGCACCTTGCAGGGCTGCTGTCACTGGGTCTGTACTGAGAAGGCATGCCTGGCTTAAGGAACACATCTTGCCAGATCATGTCAAAGCAAACGTACTAGATGTTCCATTAAACCATGACAGTTTGTTTGGCACAAAAGCAGAAGTAGTTCTTAAAAAGATGGAGGAAAAAGCTAAATCTATGCAAACTGTTAAAGATTTCTTACAGGTCCAGCCACCTAGATTCAGTAGGCATTGGCCTTCTAAAAACTGGTCATTTCCAGTGCCCCCCAGACCTTAGTCCAGACCCAGGGTCAACAGACCACCAAGACTTCAGTCTCAGGGTATGCAGAGATCTAAACAATGGAGTGCTCCCACCTCAAAAACAGGGAGTGGTAAGTCACCCCCTTATGGAAAATGTTCACAATGACATGTCTGTCATTCTTCCCAGGCATGCCCAAGTACTTGCACCCCTAGCAGGAAAACTTGCCCTGCATGCAAAAAACTGGAGGTACCATTACCCAGGACCGATGGGTCCTAAACATTGTATCCCAGGGATACAGATTCTACTTCCACTCACTGCCAACCCCAAGCGGGTTGCCAGACCTTCCTCCAAATCAGTAGGCAGAGGCTCAAAAGCAAGTACGGTCTCTCCTCAGTATCAGGGCTATTCAACTTTTTCTATTAGAGCAAAGAGGACAGGGTTTCTACTCCAGACTATTCCTGGTGCCCAGAAAAGAGGGCTATTTGCACCCTATCCTGGATCTGTCCACTCTCAACACCTTCCTGGTGGTCCCAAAATTCAAAATGCTTGCACTACAACAGCTGCTTCCCATGCTAGACAAGGAGTCTTGGTTAGTCACCCTAGACTTAAAAGAGGCTTATCTGCACATCCCCATAAGGGAATCTTGCAGGAAATATCTACGTTTCAGAGCAGGCTGTATGCACAATCATTTCTCTGCACTTCCCTTTGGCTTATCTACTGTGCCCATGGTATTCACAAAGTGCCTGGCTCCAGACATTGCATACTGCAGGTAGAGAAATATTCAAATTTATACTTGGACGATTGCCTGATTCAGGCGGACAGTCAGGAATAGCTACTTCAGCACCTGGCATTTGTAAAGAGACTTCTAACTTCTCTGGGGTACACCATCAACGAAAATAAATCTCATCTGGTGCCCAGCCAAAAGATTGTATTCCTGGGAGCAAGCTAGGACACAACTTCCCAGATGGCATTCCTCACTCCAGACAAGCAGGATTATTTGACAAACTTCTTCAAACTAATGGCCACCAAAACCCAGCTATCTGCAAGAAAAATACTGCAAGCCCTAGGATTCATGGCCTCATGCATTCTACTAATTCCATATGCAAGACTGCATATGAGTAAATTTCAGTGGTACTTAAAAAGTCTCTGGTGTCAACATTCTCAGGGCCTGGAAACACTGATTCCTATCATCCCTTGAATAAGGGCAGAGTTTCTTTGGTGGGCAGAGGCTTGCAATCACAACAAGAGACTCCCTTTTACTCAACCCCCTGCCGCCCAAATCCTAACAGACACATCAGACTATGCATGGGGGGCTCCCATGGCAGGCAACTGCATTCAAGGCAAATGGATCCCAAGGCAGATTCACCTGCATATCAGTCAAAAAGAACTGTTAGCTGTGCAGAATTCTCTGACAGCCTTCAAATATCTCATCCTTCCAGGACAACTCTTGATAAAGACAGACAACACCACAGTTATGTGGTACATAAACAAGCAGAGGGGAACTCAGTCCTACCCTCTCTGAAGGTTAGCCATGACCCTGTGGAACACAGACTTGATCTACCAAGTGCACCTGCAAGCTCAATTCATGCCAGGCAAACAAAATTCACTGGCAGACAACTTGAGCAGAAATCTGCTGGACCCACATGAGTGGAAACTGGAACCCAATGCATTCAGACTTTAACCCACAAGTGGGGGACACCAGAGGTGGACTTCTTTGCTTCCACCCAAAACCATCAATTGAACAAAGTTTGCTCCAGAAATCCCCACAGCCAAGCTTGGAAGGTGGATGCCTTATCCTTCTCATGGAAAAACCTCTCAATTTATGCCTTTCCCCCTCTGCCCCTCCTCTCAACAGTACTAATCCAGATCAAACAGGACAGACCAAGGACACTCCTTATTGCACCAGACTGGCCACGCCAACATTGGTACCCACTCCTACGCAGTCTGATAGCAGTGCCACCCTGACACCTAAATTTGACCCCCACCCCGCTGTCCCAGCAGGAGGGACAGATTCTGCATCCTCAGGTGCAAACCCTGAACCTTGCAGTCTGGCTTATTCCCTGAATACACCACCAGCAACCCTAAGTAAACGGGTGCTGGACGTCATCCTTGAGGCCAGAAGGCCTAGTACTAGGAAATCCTTGTAGCCACTCTCAAGGGAAAGACACAGCCATGCCCACCTTACGTCAAATCCTAGATTACCTAGCGGAACTTCTCCACAAAGGCCTATCCTTCTCATCTATTAAGATTCATGCCTCGGCCATCTCAGCTCATTACAACACTGAGCCACCTCTTTTTTTTCACCCTCTGGTCAAACAGTTCCTAAGAGGAGCTAACAATTTAAGACCCCCGATGAGAGCTCCCTCCCCTGCCTGGGACCTTAACTTTTGTACTTGAGAAGCTCACACTTCCCCTTTTGAGCCTGCTGCTACAGCAGAGTTAAAATTCCTCTCTTGGAAAACAGCCTTACATCTAGCCATAACTTCAGCAACAAGAGTGTCTGAGTTACAGGCACTGATGGCAACCCTTCATTATTTTCCATGCTGACAGGGTTTCCCTCAGGACTAACCCATTATTTATGCCCAGGGTGGTGTCCAGTGTGGCTTTAAATCAGGCCATCCATTTACCAACCTTTTTCCCTAATCCTCAGAACAAGGGAGAAAGGATCCTGCACTTCTTGGACGTGCACAGACAGCTCAGGTTCAGCCTTGACAGGACCAAGCCTTTCGGAAAATCTGACCAGCTGCTAGTCAGCTTTGCTACAGGGGCAGAGGGCAAGGGCATTTCAAAGCAAACCATTTCCAAATGGATTGCACACTGCATCCGTTTCTGCTACAAACACCATGAAAAACCTACCCCCACAGGGGATCAGAACTCATTCCACTAGGACTACATCAACCTCTACAGCATTTCTTTGGGGAGTCCCTACCAGGGACATCCTGGATGCTGCAACCTGGAGTTCTGTACACACCTTCACCAAGCATTACCACTTACCTGTCTTTTCCAAATCCAGAGGTGGATTTGCCACAGCAGTCTTGCAAGGCGTGCTAGCCAGCCCAAATACTCCTTGACTGCCACCACCCTTCCTCAGCTTTGGGAATCAACCCAAGTGTGATGACTGCAACAGTTAAACACGAAGAACATTATACAGTTGTGTACACTTACCATAAATGTAGATGTTTGAGTGTATTCACTGTTGCAGTCCTGGTTACCCTCCCTCCAGCCCCCTGACTTCTCTATGATTTCTATCTATCCTCTGTTTGGCCATATCTTATGGCTATGGTATTTACTTTTTACTGGAGGTGTTCCACACCATGTAATTTCTTCCTGTTTTGGGTCTCCTGACTTCTGGGGCAAGAAAGACTGATATAATGGCGTGGGCTGCATGTTTTATACCCCTGACGACCTGATGTCATGGAATAGGCAACAGCATCCGACACAGAAATCCCAAGAATCTGGTATTCGGGCCGACTGAGGGCTACCTGCAGGCAGATAACCCAAGTGTGATGACTGCAACAGTGAATACACTTGAACATCTACATTTATGGTAAGTGTACACAACTGTACTTTCTGTGCGGTTGTGCTGATGACGGCTTAAGTAGGTAGGTCTGAGGTCATTTAAATTATTTGGAAGGCATCCGGAGAGATAGTTGTGGGTGGTACTGCTAATAAGTGACCAGTCTAGGATAGATTCCCTTTTGCTATGTTTATCTATTTGAGTGGGAAACTGGATTGTTTGGAAAAAAAAACATGTGGGTATGTGAAGGTGGAAGGGTTATCACCAGTGCAAGTGTTCCAGTCTAAGTTGAAGTCACCTGTGGCAATGGTTTCATGGGTGTAGGTTGAGGCTGTCCAGGCTACGAGTTCCTCAGTGGCAGTGGGAGTATTGTTGGGAGGTATGCAAGTGGCTATTATGGTAATATTATTCTTTGGGTTGATTTTAAGCCATATTACTAGGACTTCAAATTTATCATCATAAGGGTATTTGATGGGTAGGTAGTCTGTGAAGGGTATTTGATGGGTAGGTAGTCTATGCTTCGGTTATCTTTGTAGAAGATTGCAACCCTTCCAGATCATGTGTAACCTGTACATGCGATATCCTTGTGGGAGTATGTCTGGGTGTCTTGTATGGGGTTTTAGCCAAGTTTCTGTTGCTATAAAAATGTCTGGTGAGTATTGTGCAATGAGTGCATGATAGTCTGTGATTTTGTTTGCTAGGCTTCTAAGGTTCATGTTAAGAATGAGAAGGTCTGTAGTTTTAATGTGAGGAAGGGATGGAATGGTAGCCATGATGGTATGTTGTGCAGTATGGGGCCCAGGATTGGGGTGTATATCACCACTTGGAGAATCTGTGATAATATACATGCATGTTTGTGTGACAATTGGAGAGCATGTGAAGGTGTTTGCTGAAGTGGTTAGCGGTATTGCTGGCAACCACATGTTTGAAGTGGAAGTATGCAATAGGCATGTGATTGTAGAATTGAGAGGAAATGGCAAGGTAAGAGAGTGAGGAGTGGATGTTATTAGTATAATATAGTGTGGGGCTATGGACATGTTGTATCTGTAGGTGAGTGTAGGATGTTAGATAGTATGCCGAAAGCAGTAGGGTATAGAGTGTGGGCAGGAGAAAGAGCAATGTGAGTATTCTTTTTAAATGTTAGGTTATCAGGATGGTGTGATGAAGATGTAGGGACAGAGGGGTGGTGGTGTAGTGTGGCGGAAGTAAAGTAATTAAGGATAGTTGCAGTTAAGTTGTATGAGAAAATGGAAGAGTGTTACAAATAGTGTACTGGTTAATTGAGGTGTGATTGGCAGTTGGAGAGTGATCCTTGATGGGGGAAAGTAAAGGGAGTGGTTAGTGTTGGTATGTCTAGGTGATGCAGGGGTGGGTGGGAATGGGGGTAGGGGAGTGGAGTGAGCGCAAGCATAGTGGGCTGGCCCCCCTCACAGAAGAGTGGAAAGAAAAACGATCAGTATGGGAAATGGAAGCCTTGGAGCTGTAAAGTAAGTGAAAGCAAGGAAGAGCTAGAGGCAGAAAGGTAGGAGTACAAGCAGAAAGTTGCAGAAACTCTACTTTTATAGCCTTGGTTTGTAAGTAAAACAAAGGAAGCCAAATCTATCTGGGGACAAAATACACCAAGTAAATGGTACTAGCATTACTTTACAAGTATTCAATATGGAGGCAGATGTATTTGGGACAAGATGCAGCAAGTATATTGTTAGTTGTGCCACTCAGAGAGATGAAGCTATAGTTACCTGGGGGGGTGAAGCTATAGTTACCTGGGGGGGGGGGGGCTTGCAGGTGTGAATGCCGGCCAAAACAATGTTTAAAAAGTAACTAGTAAAAATAACAAATTTGCTATAAAAAGAAATGTAAATAAACAGTCACAATGTTTAAAACATAACTGTTAAGGACCAAATTTGCTAATAACAAGAATTGTTAACATCCAGTCACCTATGCAGACTTGTCTGGTATATTTAAAAAGTGTTATTCTTGGCTTGCAATAACTGTAGGGAGAAACCAGACCATAGCAGTGGTTTTATTTGGCAATGTTGCAGTTGCTGGGGCGGGGGCCGTGCTGCAATGATATAGGCAGACCAAGTGTGTTGCAACCGTTCACACTGAAAAGGGGCTGGGGAAAGCTTCCTCATCACGAGCAGGCCAAAAATAACTATTTTTAAAAAAACAATGCCTTCCCCCTCCCCCCACATCCCATTTTCCCAGCACCTTCTCCTATCCCTACCAGCCTGGGAAAGCATAACTGAAGATGCTTGGGTCCTCTGAATTGTTCATAAAGGGTACTTTGTGGTGTAGGATCAGCTACCTTCCTTCAGGGTCATCCCTCAACCTCCCAGGGAGCAACTTGCCTTTTTCCAAGAGGTTCTGTTAAAGTTACTGAACCAAAGGACTATCCACAGTGCCCCCAAAGTACAAAAAGGCAAAGTATTTTACTCCAGGTTGTTCCTGGTGCCCAGGAAGGAAGGTCAGTGGAGATTTCATCCTTGACCTGTCCCATCTCAATACCTTCCTAAGTGTACCCGCTTTCCAATCACTGACCCTCCAGACTCTGTTCTCACTCATTCTGCCTCAAGTCTTCATGATTACACTGGATATCAAAGATGCATATCTGCACATTCCCATCCATCCCAACTACAGGAAGGTTTTATGCTTCTTTGTATCATGGCATTTTCAGTTCTTTGCCTTGCCCTTTCAACTTTCTACCGCACCAAGGGTCTTCAGCAAATGCCTTGCTCCCATGATTGCCCACTACAGACTCCACAGAATACACATCTTTCTGTATCTGGATGACCTTCTCCTTCTAGCTACCTCCACAGAACAGTTGGAGCAAAATATTGCCTTCACCATCAATCTTCTACAAAATCTGGGGTTCATCATAAACTTAAAAAATCAGTTCTCACTCCCACCATCCCTTTCTTTTGGAAGGGGGTGTTTCTGTATGCATTCTCTCCCTTTCCCCTCATACTAACAGTCCTGTCTAAAATTCAGCAGGACAAACCAGAAATCTTGTTAGCGACTCCCTTCTGGCCAGGACAGCACTAGTTCCCTCTACTCCTGCATTTAGCTAAGGGCAGTCACTACACGTTACCTTACAAACCAGACCTCCTCACACAAAACAAAGGGATCCTCATCCATCCCCACTTGGCAAATCTTCAGTTGATCCTGTGGGTGATAGATAATAATCCCTTTCAGACACCTATTCTCTGAGGATGTGCTGACAGTCCTGCAGGAGACAAGAAAACCAAATACTGTACCAGAAAATCTTACTTAGCAAAGTGGAAGAGATTTTCAATCTGGTGTCTGAAACAAAAGCAGGACCCATTAACAGTGGAAATTCCCCTAGTTTTGACTTATTTGTGTGAATTGCTCACTCTGGTTTGGCTTACTCTTCAGTAGAAGCTCAACCATATCTGCCTGTCTTCTTCTATCCCCCCCTTAGCTACCATATTTGAGGCAAAACAATTTCTTAAAGGCATCTTGTACATTAGCCCTTCCAGAAAACCTGTTCAGCCTCCCTGGGACCTTAACTTTGTTTTGGAAAATCTGACTCTCCTACCCTTTGAGACAGCTTTCTCAGCTTCTGTTCGGTACTGTTTCTGGAAAACTGTGTCACTCTTTACCTTAACTTCAGCCAGACGAGTGTCTAAGCTGCAGTCTATTTTGGTATCTCCACCCTTTGTGGTCTTCCACAAAGACAGGGTCTCCCTGCTTACAAACCCCTCATTTATGCCTAAGGTAGTCAATGGCCTATCTCTAAATCAGTCCATTCACTTACCTCCCTTTTTTCTCTTTTCCCCAGAACTCTAGTGAGAGGGTCCTCCATACCTTAGATGTCCACAGGCAACATAGATTTTGTTTGGATAAGACCAAGGTTGTTAGAAAGTTAGATCAGCTTTTTGTTTCTTACCACCCCAGGGCTCTGGGGCAGGTTGTGTCCAAGCAGACTATTTCCTTCTGCTGCACTCACCATGGTAAGAGTCTCCATTCCCCTGTTAGGACTTATTCCACCAAAACTGTTGCCTCATCTGGGGCCTTTTTCAAAGGATTGGGCAGTAACTCAATTCTTGAAGCAGCCACATTGACCTCCGTCAATACCTTCACCAAACACTGTAAATTAGATGTAATTTCTAAATCTTGAGCAGGGTTTGCCAGAGCCATACTGCAGGGCTTCTTGGAAAGCTCCTCACTTACTTAATGAGCTTTGGTATTCTTCTTCAGGTTATGAATACTGCAACAGATAAATAGAAGAACATAGAATAGTTGTGTAAAATCTTACCATAAAGATAGATGTCCCTCTCTTCTTTGTTGCAGTATTCCTATCCCTTCCTCCTTCCCTCTGGCCTTGCTTCTTCTTGGATGATTCTTACCCTACTTCCTTAGGTTGGCATTCTTCCTGGGGCATTCCGTTCTGAGGATGGTGTGCGCGTATGTGAGTTATGGCCAGCATCCATTCGCAGCCTAAGTGCAACATACCACGCACCCTACTGTAGTGTGAAGCCTTTTGTATACTGGCCGAAGTCTAGTTACCTGTGGCGGGGAACTACCTCAGATTATGAATACTGCAACAGAGAAGAGAAGGACATTTATCATTATGGTAAGATTTTACACAACTATTCTTTATCCTTGGCTGTGCTTGTTACGTTTTTCTTAAAGGAGCCCTTAGAGGATTTGACAAGTTGTCTTGTTTGCCTATTGAGGCTGAGGAGGGTGCTTTTCTATTGTTGGGGCCTTGTTTCTTTCTTCTTGGACAGCAACTTTTTACATTTAATGTTCCACCATAGCAGCTTGTTTTTACTTGGGACTGTAGCTTTGATTCTTTCTGGTACAGCCAAGTCTGTACACTTATGCAAGTGACAGGACAGGGCTTTAGTGTAAACTTTGGTGTAGTTACCACTTTTAGCGGGGGGTGGGGTTTGTAGTGCATTTATACCTTCACCTAGGAGGGTGCAGTTTGTCTTGGTGAAGTTTTTTAGTCTGATTTCACGTTTGTATGTTTTGGTGTTAGTGCCAACTTGAAGGTGACTGATTTGTGGTCAGGGTTACCTAAGAGGGGCTGACAATTGCGGCAGTGCATCTGTTTGACATGTTGGTGAAGACCAGATCTAGTATGTTTGTTCCTCTTGTCGGGCTGTGGACAATTTGTTCCAGGGCATTTGAGTTAACAAAGTCAAGGAACTTTCGCGCTAGTGTAAGCTTCCCATTTGATGGTGGGATAATTGAAATCCCCCATAACCAGATTAAGTAATATTTGGAACGTCTCCAGTTTGGTCAAGTAGGTATCATGCACATCATAACCCATGGAGGGGACTCTGTAACTAGCTGTGACTTGAATGGGGATCTTACCCACTGTAACCTGAACTTGGACTAACTCCATGGAGTTGTCCAGTCTAACTAGACAGGAGGTGAATTTCTCTCTAATATAGAAAACACATTGCCTCCTGTGGTTCTCACATATTCGTTTTGAGGTCTGAAAGTGTGGAAGGCATTGTAGCCTTGCAAGGCCAGGGTACTGTCTGAGGCCTTAAACCAGGTTTCTGTGACTGCGCAGACGCAGACATCTACATCTTTCAGTAATAGAAGAGCTTCCAGGGTGTGCAGTTTTTGGTTTAAGCTCCTAGCGTTTAGCAGCATGACCCTTATTTTGTTATGATTGGCAAATTTCCCATCAGTAAGTTTATCGAGACCTTGCCTAAATAGGCACTATGGGGGAGGCAAGAGCCTTTGTCAGCAGCCGAAAGCCTAGTGGTGTCCAGTGTAAACCGTCTTTGGCAAAGCAGGGAGGTTTGTCAGCCATGGCTTACCAGACTGACAGAAACTGGATCCCCTTTGAATGACACCAAAATCTAAGCCAGTTATTGAGATCAGTCATTTTTTTGTTTTGTTTATACTATGGTATCATTCTAGGTGAGGGTGGTATGCTGCTCAAGGCTAGTGACATACCTGCCTGGGACACACACTCAGCTCAGTCATGTCTCTCTTCATATAGTTCAGTGAGGTACGTCTCAGGTCATTCACTCCAACATGAATTATGACAGTCATAATGGTATTGTTGCTGAGAGACTTGAGTGCATGTATGATCTGACAAATCCTGGTACTGGACAGGCAGGTGATGGTGACTTTCTCCTTCTCCAACCTGGTGAATGAGACATCCATGTGTCTCACTATGGAGTCTCCAATGACAATAAAATTTGTTTTTTTGAGTGTTACACCTTATGGGCTTCGTAGCTGAGACACTGGTGTTACTATGTGTCATGGGTGCTGTGGGAACTGTGTTAGCTGTAGCAGTCTTCTGTTTTGGAGGTCTCTGGTGTTTCTGTAATTTTTTTGAGAGAACCTCCAGATGTGTTGATTTTTGTGTTTGATGCATGCTGGGTGCATGTGTAATGGGGGGGGGTGGTTGACAACCTCTTCATTGTTACTGTGTTACTGTTTCAAGTGTGAGAGAGAATGGATTCAAGATTCTTGGTGTAGGTACATCTTTTGCACTCTGTACTAGAGTAAGTTCTTAGTAGAGGATTGTCAATGTACAGGAAGGCATTGCTAAACTGCATCAAGAGACCCAAGTCAACAAGGTTGGCAGGAGAAACAAGGGTAGTCTAACTGGCCATAATGCTAGGTTGAAGACTGTTGTCACAAGGGGGAACAAAACACCAGTGTCGCCACCACGGACAATGTTGATTTTCCTTATTATACACAAGCACAAGTTAAAAATTGAAGTAGAAATAAAATAATCCCATCATTTTCAACACGATAAGCGCTTTCAGATTCTCCTTCAGATCGTATAATAGGAAGGGGAATTTAATTAAAAAATATTGACATCCAGTCATACACTCTCCTTCCTTTTCCACATAAATCTATAAAGGTTCTGTAACCCAGCCCCGGCTGGCCACAGTGGAGGATAAACAATATCTTTGTGGATTTTTGGCAGGTCACTAATGGAAGGTATGTTCGGACGGGGTGTTTCCAAAAATTCACACAGATCCTTGTTCAAACATCCTTGCATCAGCATGTCATGTAAATCTTATTTTACTCTAGCAATTTTCTTATCTAACTCTGACTTCTTTATTCTCTCATAAGTCTTCCGGTCTTGTAGCATACATTCCATTGAGTCACAATACCATTTAGAATCAAGTACACTATAGCACCACCTTTGTCTGAGGGTTTGATCACTATGTCCTGATTTTTTTGTAATTCAAACAAGGCTTTTTTTTTCCTGCAGGGTGATGTTAAAATACCGTGAGGTTCGGGCATTCCCTTGTCTTAATTTCTCCACCTCATTCTCATGGGATGGTTTATGGGAACAAAAGTGCTTGTTTTTTTCAGGCTTGGTGTTGAATTGTTAGATTCCCAAAAATATTTCTTAGAGATACATTTCTACCAAAATATTTCGCTTCAAGGGTAAATTCACTTAAATCCGATGAAAGGGAAGGAATAAATGTTAGGCCCTTGTCCAATAACTGAAGTTGTTCTTTTTTAATTAAACCTTAGATAAATTCACTACCAGGCTGCAATAATTTGTCACATTGGTTTCTTCCTCTTTCTCTCCTGACTGTTGGATCTTGAATTCTGTTGCCAAGTCTGTTTAAAAAAAATGGTAGACTATGAACAATAGGTGCATGGATGGCTCCTGTTTTGGGTTTAGTCCCTATGTTGGATGTAGTCGCTCTCTCTCCATCTGCCAATAAATTGGCAGAATTTCACTCTGTTTTTAGTTTCAAATGGTATCATCTCCAAGGCTCTTTCTTCATTTATGTTATTAACTCCCGTTTCCCCACTGGTTACAGGCATACTGCTAGTATGTAAAGTCATATTAGGTAACAGTCTGATAGACTGCTTATTTCTCATGTTAAATTGCCTTTCTTCTTTAGGCCACTCAAAGATTCGTCCTTGCTTAAAATTGGAGATGTCTCTTGTTAATTTCTGTGCCTTTTGCTCTTTGTTTGTCATAAAGATTCAAATTAAACTGTAGTGTTTCTAGCCTGTTAATGCAAGATTCTGGTTAGTCAGTTTTTTTCCAGCTCCGTTTGTTTTAGCCTGATCTGTTTGGCTATATTTTCTTTGTCTAGTTTAAAATAATCGACTAGTAGCTGCATGTATTTAAAGCTGGTTTCAAGATTTATCGCTTGCCATTTGGCAAGCAAGTCTGGGTATTCATTCCCATAACTCTGCATCCATTTAACTCTCATGCCTGTAGGGATGACCTTATAATGCATGCTTCTAAGTGGAAACGCTGCCATTGGAGACTTTTCAGGCAGTACGCAGCTGTTTCCACTTCATGTAATATCTTATCAAAACTTTCAGCAGATACAGCTTCATTATTCAGTGGGATTCCTTCTGAATCCAAATTGCATCGTAGTAAAGGGTTCATATTATCTCCAGCATTTTCTTGTATCACATTATACTTCATCAAATCTATCATATTCCTCCCTTTTTCATTAGTTAAGTTAACCATTTCATCCGCCATGTGCAGTTCCTGAAGGTAAAAAGAACAATCCAAATGAAGTACCTGTAACTGCTGAAGGTGCAACGGGGAAGTATAAAACAATTAATTACAGAACACCGGTGTCACCACCACGGACAACGTTGATTTTCCTTATTATACACAAGCACAAGTTAAAAATTTAAGTAGAAAGGGGGGGTAGCTTTTCAGGATCAGTCAAGGAAGAGCTCAGTGGATGGTTTAATAGATCACAGTTCACTAGCAGTATTTATTTGACCGGAAGAGTACTAAGGATGAGGGCTACACTAATGTGCTACAGCTGTATCTAAGAGAAAATGTGTTTAATTTTTCTGTCTGGTTATGGATAACAGTTGCATAGCAGTGTGTGATGCTGTGCAGCCTGGAAACAAGCAGAAACCTGCTCAAATGCAGGGCTTAAATACCAGAAGCTAGAAAGTTGAAAAAAGGTTCAAAAGGCCCAATGAGGATGCTTATTCCAAGCCCTAGACCAACCACCCTTCACCAGACAGGTACCAATCAGCACACTCCTCTCACTAGAGTGCAAAAGGGCCCTTTCCAATCAAAGGTGGCCTGGAAAATATACTCAGAACAAACAGCCACTACAGACAGATCCAGATGCAGCAAACCTGTATCTGGACTATGCTACAGCTGCTAGCTACCCTAGTTTCAGCAGGAAACACTAGAGAATGTTTAACACAGCAGAAAAATAGCAGTGAGGCACTAAAAACATTTTAAACAGCAGGAAATCACCAAGGAGACTGTAAAGAATGTTTTAAACAGCTAACCAATCAGTTATTTTAACACTGCTTGGTGGAAAAAAACAGAACAAGCAGAACAGATTGCTTTGCAGCAGTGAAAAGTACCAACAAATACTTAAACAGTGAAAATAGGAAAAAGAGCTTTGCAAACAGTGAAAACAGCAATAAAATGCAGTTTAACAGGCACAGTTAGGCAGACAATTGCAGTACACGAAATGCAGTAAATAGTATGTTCTTCTTTCGGCTTTCCCCGGTTAGGGGTCGCCACAGCGGAACTCCGGTCCGCTAATTATTGGCAGTAGATTTTTACGGTGCCAGTTCGATGCCCAAGCTTCAATGAAGGCACGCCCTACGCATGTCTTTCGAACGCTACTCGACTGCGGGGAGGACATGCAGACTCCACACAGAAGGCGCTCCAGCTGAGAATCGAACGGGAGAATGTCTTGCTGTGAGGTGCCGATGCTACCGCTGCACCACCTCGGCTTTTGAAATGCAGTAAATAGTATAAATAATCAAAAAATACACAACTTACCATTTTTGGGAAACTCCAAAGCCTCTGTATGGTATATGAGCTCAGAGTTGTGGCTGGTAGCCCACTTCTGTTCAGCTTGGTACAAACAAGCAGAAAACTGCTTGAATGCAGGGCTTAAATACCAGAAGCTAAAAACTCGAAAAAAAACTTTAAAAAGGGTCAAAACTGTCCCTTTAATGACTGCTGAAGACAAAGCTCCAGCTGTTGTTTTCCATGAAGAATATTTTTGTTTTCCTATACTCTGTGCCTTATAATTGTGGGGGTATCTCAGATTTGTGTGATCCATCTGTGGTTATGCACTACTTTTTATATGACTCAGTTCTCAAAGATCACTTTATTTTCCTTTGAGATTTTCCTGCTGATAACGCCTGTGTCATTAGCTTCTAAACTAGTTGTATTAAACTGTGCTGACGGCTCTTGTCTGTGATTTTTTTTGCGGGTGACTGTAACGAAGTAGCTTCACCATTCAGTCTTATGTACTTCATTGGCGTCCCTCAGTTTCGGCCCTGTGAGACTTTTAATGTAGTCATTGCACAGCTTTCCTAAACTGCTGCTATACAATGGCACCACATAGCCATCATATTTCCATTTGTCAGCACTGTCAGTGGTTTGAAGTTGAACAATCAGACCATCAAACAAGCTTGACTCCCAAGTCACTGGAACATGGGGCTCTAGAGGGAGAAGATTATTGGTTATTGCTGATTTGTTTCTTCTAGTAATGAGATACTCTTACGTGCTTATTCTGTGAAATACAAGGAGGCCTTCCCTGTTGTGGTATCTACAAAAAATGATTCAAGCGTTGAAAGTTCTTGCATCTGTTGTGGAAGACTGTAGCGTTTATGATGTTGGGACCCAGAATGTTGAGGTAGTGGATTCTTCATCTGAGGAAGAACAGATCAGGGGAAGCTCCCTGTGTATTCCACAACTCTCAGAACCCTCACATATTGTACATATGTAGTGTTTTCCAGCCCTTTAAGATGTTTTGCAGTTGTTTGGCACTACCCACAACCCATTTTTTCCTGTTTTGATGCGAGTAATATATCTGAACAGTTGGATGATTATATTAGTGGTGTTCATTAACAGGTCCAAAACAAACCTTTTGTGATCCACTATAGGAACAGTTGGCGTAACAGATTTGAACTGGATGAATCTGGCTCAGTTTAGGAGATTTAGGAAACTAAACACAGGTGTTAAAGGAGTTTGAGATCTCTGCCAGGATATAACTGATTTTGTTAAGTTTGGCAACTGTTACATCTGTAAGCGAGCCTAGTAGGTCCTTGTAGATTGAATGTCCTTGGCAGATGTGATGGAAATGTTAGGGATAAATGAGTACAGTTGGTGTTACTCTTTTGGAAGCTGTATTGTACAAGTAGTGGGATTCGAAGCAGATATCAATTGGGAAAACACCCTGAAACAGTCAGTCAATTACCTCTCAGAAACTAGATATTGACCAGCAGTCTTTCAAACCTCCTATGTAGTTTACATTACAGCATTATTCTATCCTTCTAAATATGGCAGTCACTCTAGAACTATAATTAGGTAGTTGGTGACTGCCATATTTAGAAGGATAGGATAATGCCGTCGGCGATTGCCATATTTAGAAGGATAGGATAATGCTGTTGGCATTTTATATTTTAGAAATGGATCTAAACTGCATAGGATTGAAAGACCAATTAACAGGCAGTCTAATAGCAAATACAGAAAATTGCAGAAAAGTATTGTGACAGTGTGCTTTTAGTGTGTGTGTGTGTGTGTGTGTGTGTGTGTGTGTGTGTGTGTGTGTGTGTGTGTGAGATAGCTTTTATAGACATCTCACTGTGACAGGTGAAAGAAAAGTACAGTGTACTTAATAAATATATATACATTTTTTTAAATTTAGGCAGAGCTGAACTAACTGACTGGGCTTAAATGCATGTCCTTTATTTTGATTGACTAGAATAATTAATTGCCTTTTGAATTAATTTAGCTTCAGAGTGAGTGCTTAATTAACATCAGGACAGACGACTTGTGCAAGGATTTGTTTCCAGTCAGTCCTTCCCTTTGTATATGCATGGAAAGGTGGCTTGGAATTATGGAAACACTTCAGTCAATTTAAAGGCTGCAGGGTAGTGAATGTCCACAAGAGGTTTACAGGATGTGCTTGATTGTACATCTTTATATACAGTGTGTGACAGTGACCAGAGCAACCTTTTAATGTGTGAAGAGTTTTCAAGCTTCTTTTCCTTCTGCACAGTTTGTAGAGTCGATCCTTGAACTGGTTGGTATTTTTGTCATCAAGCAGCTTAATTAAATGTCAACTGTAGTTACTTTGGAACCTCTAATTAATAGTTTTGTTTTTTAGGACTGTTAACACAAGTTTAGACCATCCCTCCTCCCCATGTAATTGACACACTGGTGTTGTTGTGCACAGGCAGGTTGGAGGAAGTTTACTTGTTTATGTCAAGGTCTCAACTCGACTTAAGTGTACTTTTTTTTGTTTGTCTCATTTTCCCTTTATTTTTGTTAACACTCTTGGGTACTTGAATTAGATCATTTTTGCCCCATTTCCTAACGCTGTTCAAGAGCAGGTTTTGAAATCCTTCCGTCTGGCCTGCACTTGTCTCCTTTCTCCTTCTTGCTTGCAGCATATCTGCACTGCATCAGCATAAGAGAAAAGAAGCAGTGGTGTGTTTGAAAAAATATATACATAATTACAAAGCATCTGAGCTTTAAATTAACAGTGCCCTTCACTACACCAGCAAACAGTGATGAAGCAGGTGAATGACTCTGACCCATAGCAAGTGGACTGCTGTTTGTTAATCAGTTGTGTGTGCTCTCAGAAATTCCATCACCAGACCTATACATGTAGTGGTATCAGTGCATTGTTTTATCAGATGTAAGATCTGATGTTGTTAATCTTCTTTCCATTCGTCACTGATGGGTTCGGTTCCAAGCCCTCGGAACCAAGTCGGCCTATTATCAAGCTCGCGCCGCCACAAAATCTCTTGAGCTAAGTCTCTACCCAGAATGCCCTTCTCCCTGTTACCCCAGATCTCGTTTGCTGTGCAGCCGTAAAGCCGTGTTTCAGCCGAGCTGTCAGCTAAGTAAAATCTTTTTTGATATTTGTGTAAAAGTTTTTGGATATCTTCATATTTTACTAAACCTTTAGTATTTCTAGTGACTTTTCTTCAATCTAACCGTATATTCACCACTCTACCCATTGTTACTGTTGGCAAACTTAAGTACCATTGTTGGTACGGCCTTTTCCCTTACCCTTGTGGTATTTCTTCAGTACCATAGCTGGTATTGCTTTCTCTTGCTTAACCTGTTAGCTTTTATCTCTATTCCAGTGTTTCCCTTTCTTCTCATATACAATGTGTTGTAATATTAGTGTTTTTCTTGTGATTTCCTGTGTTTTTTTTAACTGAGTGACTTCATTTTTGTTGGATTATATAGTTAGTGGCGGTGTCCTTTCTATTAAAATGTTGGATAAGAAGGGTACCTCTGGCTTTAAGCATTGTACTTCTTGTAAGGGCAAGTTACCTAACAGTGACTTGCATGATGACTGTGTATACTGTTTGGGGGAGTGGCCCACCTTTTGGTGCAGCCTCCATGTGATATTTGTCAAAGTTTCAGCCAACGCACTCTTAATGAGCCCAAAAATAAACTCATTCTGAAGGGGTTACTCAAGTCTCCCTTCTCAGAGGCCATTTCTGTGATGGAGGTCTCAACCCCTCCTTCTAAGGACAAAAAGAGATCTCATTCTGTTCCTTCTTCACCATTTGGTGATTAGTGCAAACCTGGGAAATCTAAGGTCCCCAAGTTATCATTGGAGCATAAATCTACCTCTCTGGCTCCGCCTTCCTTTGCTCCGACCATCTCAAAACCTGATACCGACGCCTGTATTGGCAGAGACCCTGCCTCCAGCACTGAGCATAGATCTTACTATGCCTATTTCGACTTCTGCACCCGTAGCTACTTCGGCTCAGGGCACACCTTCGACTTCAACTTCAGTTTCCATTTTGGAACCGACAGTTTGGGCTCCGAGTGCCACTTCGGCACCGAGCATTGTACCGACCTCACTAGATCTGACCCCTTTGCTTCCGGACTCAAAACTAGACTTCAGTACTGGCAGACCTTGCACCACGAACTCAATGCTTTCCCTCAGTAGACCCGTTTCTGGGCCAAGTGTGTAGCCCATTTCTCGAATGTCCTAACTCCCCATCTGGAGTATCCACTACATCTACCAGGAGCCTTTCGGAACATGACGTGGTGCGTCTTGTGGACCAGCTGTTGGTAGCCAGGGGGATTCCATCACTTTCTAAAACCCATCCACCTGCTGGATTTAGGTTGCCTTAGCCACAGACTCCATATTACACTCCTCCTTCGACCATCTCTGTTCCGAAGCCTTCTGTTCTGACATCCTTCTTGGAACCCACCACCTCGGCACCTGTGGTGCACCATACTCCGGCTCTGAGTTTGTCCTTTTGGTCTTCGGTTCCCGCTGAACTGATCCTTCCTCAATCTGGGGATTGGGGTACAGTGCAGAATTTCTCCTTGTTTCCCTTCTCGGTGCCGATGGCTGCATCTGTGCCGATCTTGCTTGAGGCTACACCCATGGGGGCAGGTCTGTCGGAGCGGGGTGAGACCCCAGTCCCGAGGTTGTCTTTCTCAGTTCTGGGCTCCCATCCCTCTTCGGGCAGGCCTGCCTTCCACGCGATGGAGAGGGGTCTTCTTCTGGTAGTACTCCTCTGATGTCAGAATCCCAGTTTTTGCACCCCTGAGCTGCAGCTGTCACAGACCACCCCCTGGGATACCAGGCAGAGAAAGCCACAGGACACCCTTGTTCAGGGTTCCCACTCTTCCAGGTCCTCCTTAGAGATCCCCACTGAGGAGCCCCCTCGAAAGAAGGAATGCAAGAGGAAGCACATGGACTCGCCTGAGGAGACCATAACGGAAGACACTGATTAAGATGATGGTGAAGGGTTCCCACAGTCACCTCCTGATGATGTCTCCTTAGGAGACATCCTGGAAATGTTAAAACAGAGAGGTGACTGGAAGACCTCCAACCCTTCGTCTGAGGAGTCCGTGTTCCTGCAGGCTTTTTGTGCCCAGCCGTCTACCTCTTGGGTGTCCCCACCTGCTGACTAACTCGTCCAGCTCGTCATGCAGCGTTCGTGGAAGAACCCCGATTCTATTGAGTTGATCCCCTGGAGACCAGACAAAATTCTGTTCCCTCCTTTTGAGAATCCGCACTGGTCCAAAGGGTTACCAGTTGATGCTGTGGTGGTGGCGGTGGCCACAAAAAACGACGGCTGAGGAAAGTCCCGCTGTCCGCCCGCCCAACAGGGGGTCCTGGGCAGAGGACAGACTTGGTAAGCATGTTTTTGCATCAGGGACCTTGCTATATGGTCCCTGAATTATTTGGCACATTTTATGAGGCTCCAGAGGGACTTGATCTCCGAACTCTCTGGGACACTCGCAGGACAGTTGTCTGACGAGGTCAGGGACAAGGTGGCCTCGCAGCTAGCAACCCTGGAATCAATATCCAACTCATCCATGAGGTTGCTCTAACACGCGACCGACAGGGCGGCTAAAGCAGCAGGTCCGGGCATTGATGAGTCGTCATGCCTGGATATGCATCTGTGACCTCTTGGATCCCTTCAAGTCTTACTTTCTGAGTGCTTCCATCGAAGTTTCATCCCTCTTTGGCTTTAAAGTGAAGGACATGCTTGCCAGGTGCGAGCAAGATGGAAAAACCCTGTCTGCCGTAGGCCTACGGTTTTCCAACTCTCAACATACCTTCTCCAGGAATCAGAGGAGTGGGAAAATGTGGCATTAGAAATCTCAGGGTCCTTTCCTTGCCACACGTGATGATACTCCCATAGGCAGAGGGGATAACCATTCTGGAAGACGCCCCTATAGAGGCAGAGGGGATCCTCGCAACCAAGGCTCCAGGGACTCTTTCTCTGGACAACCTTATCAGCTCTCCTGAGGGGCGCCGGAAGCAGTTGGAGTTTGTTTCTCTCTGCACCAAGCTGCCTGGCACTCTATCACCACCGATCGTTGGGTGCAGAATATTATCACCAGAGGTTGCACCATTCCCCTTTCTTGTCAGACAAAATTTCCAAGAAATCCTCCTGACATTCCACCCAGTCAAAGGGAAGCAGCAGCTTCAGAGATTATAAAGCTGTCTCAAAAAAAGAGTCATCCAGCCAGTCCCACCAGACCAGCGAGGATCTGGATTTTACTCTAGATTCTTTTTGGTGCCAAAAAAGACAGGGGACTGGAGGACCCATTTTGGATCTCAGCAGCTTAAACAAGTCTGTTACCCAAACCAAATTCTGGATGGTCATGATTCAGTCCATCCTTCCCTTTTTAAGAGAAGGTGATTGGATGTGCTCTGTAGATCTCCAGGACGCGTATTACCACATCAATATGGACAAATGCTCCAGGAGCCTGCTTTGCTTCTGGCTAGGAGCCAGTCATTACCAATTCCGTGCCCTGCCGTTCGATCTCTTTACAGTCCCCAGAGTGTTCATTAAATGCATGGTAGTGGTAACAGCTCACTTAAGACTAAAAGGATTCAGGGTGTTTCCATATCTAGACGACTGGCTCCTTACCACCCCCCATCAAGCATCTTCTGGTAACTGCCCTACAACATAACTCTCTCTGGCAAAATTGTTGGGAATAACGATACATTGGGAGAAATCAAATCTTATCCCTACACAAATAAAATTCATTGGAGCAGTGTTCAATATTCAGTCCTGTCTGGTATCACTACCTCCTCACAGACTCCACTGATTGAGGCTTCAAATCCGAGTGATTCTTTCTCAAACATCAGTCCCTGCAAGACAAGTTCTCCAAGGTCTGGGTTCTATAGTTGTGTCAATTCCAATAGTGCCTCTAGCAAAGCTACATATGCAAATTCTGCAATGGCTCTTTCTGTGTCAATGGTTCTGAAATTGTCATCCCCTGGATTACAAGACTCGAATAACCAACTCTTGCAAGCAGGACCTGCTTTGGTGGATGAGGCCAGATGAAGATCTTTGGAGCTGACCTTTTCAACCCTCCCAGTCCATAGCCATTGTGACCATGGATGCTTCCCTGATTGGGTGGGGGTGGGGGGCACATTCAGGGAAAGGCTGACCAAGGCACATGGTCTACCTCAGAGGCCTACCTGCATGTCAATGTCCTAGATCTGAGGGCCGTGCTGTTAGCATTGCAGGCATTCCATGTAGCTCTCCCCTCCGAGATAATTGCAGTCCAATCAGACAATATGTCAGTGGTCTGGTACATCAACAAGCAAGGAGGAACCAAGTCCTACCCCCTTTGTCGAGAAGCCATGAGAATCTGGCAGTGAGCAATGGCTTCCAACCGCTTTCTGATAGCAGCGCATATCCCTGGGAGCTCAAACGTGATTGCAGACAAATTGAGCAGATGCATCCTCATGCCCCACGAGTGGTCCCTCAACCCGGAGGTGGCATGTGTAATCTTCAGCCACTGGGGCCAGCCTTGATGCGATCTTTTCGCCTCACCATCAAACACCAAGTGCAGCAGCTACTTCACCCTACTTCCCCCGCAGGGTTAGTCAATGAGAGAAGCTCTGATCCACGATTGGCCCATGGGACTTCTCTATGCCTATCTTTCCATTCCTCTGATCCCACAGTTGCTAAAGAAAGCTCTTTGGTTGAGATGCAAGGTGATCCTTATAGCCCAGTTCTGGCCTCGGCAAGTTTGGTTCCCCTTTCTTCGGCCTCACCTAGTATTCCCACAGTGTATTCTGGACCCTCAACCAGATCTGATCACTCAACCCCAAGGGTTAAGTCACCCGAACCTGTCTATTCTCAAGCTGACAGCTTGGTTTCTCCACTTCTGCTAGTCGCCAGGCAGGCTAACCTCTCCTCAACTGTACGAGACATCATTCTGGCCTCTCACAAACCATCCACCAGAAGACTATATCAAAGTAAATGGAAAGGGTTTTCCATTTGGTCCAAGGATAACATGCTAGACCCATATTCGGCTCCAGTTACTGCAATGCTTCAATATTTGGCTAAGCTTTTTGATAACAGAGCCTCTGCCTCTACAGTTTGTGTACATCTAGTGGCAATTTCCAACCTCGACAATGGTATAGATGGCACCCCTCTTATTTTGTTATGCCTTTGCAAGGCTTTCCTCAAAGGGACCTCTCATCTCAGGCCTCCTCTCAGACAGCCCATAGTACCATGGAACCTCACTTTAGTCCTCTAGTCTTTGACTCAAAAGGCCTTTAGGTCACACTTAGCAGCAGGCTCAAAGTTTTTATCTTGGAAATCTTTGTTCCTGGTAGCCATTATCTCTGCCAGGAGAGTCTTGGAACTACAGGCATTGTGTATCAAGAGGCCCTACCTGGTCTTTCATAAAGACAGAGTGTCACTTTGAATGAACCCATCCTTTCTTCCCAAAGTTGTTTCTGAATTCTCTATTAACTAGTCCATTGATCTACCACTGTTCTTTCCAAATTTTGCCAACAGTGGAGAGTATTGTCTTCACACCTTCGACGTACATAGACAATTAAGGTTTTACCTAGACAGGACCAAACCTATCCTTAAATCTGAACAGCCTTTCATCTCCTTTTCAGGACCCAAAATGGAAGAGGCTGTTTCCAAGTTTACATTATCAAAATGGCTAAGGGACTCCGTACGTGTCACTTATTCCTACCATAATGAATCCATGACAAAAAGCCCACTCAACTAGATCTATGGCAACTTCTATAGCATTCCATTCCAGGGCATCCATGGATGACATCTGTGCAGCAGCTACTTGGGCTAAGCCTCATATCTTTATCAATCATTACAAATTGGACCTGGTCTCCAGGGGAGAGCTGCCTTCGGCTCGATGGTACTGAGGAATGTTCTTCCATAAGGGCCGCCCATGGATCTCGAGGTAGCTTGGGATTCTGTCCCATCAGTGATGAATGAAAGAAGATGAACAACATCAGATAAAGAAGTTATGTCTTACTATAACGTTCCATCTGTGTTGTTCATCTTCTTTCATTCATCACTTCCCACCCTCCTTCCCCCTCCAAAGGTTCCTGGGGGATGCTGTGGGTCTAAGTGGTGCACTAGGGTACTTGCGTAGAAGTGGCCTCAGCTTTACTTCCTTTCTTAGCAAACTCGATCTGAGGTAACAGGGAGAAGGGCATTCAGGGTAGAGACTTAGCTGGAGAGTTTTTTTGGCTGGTGCGAGCTTGGTAATAGGCCGACTCTGTTCCGAGCGCTCGGAACCGAACCCATCAGTGATGAATGAAAGGAGATGAACAACACAGATGGAACGTTATGGTAAGACATAACTTCTATTTTTCAGACTTGTACATTTGCCACCCTTGGGTATAACAACATGACATGAATGATAGGGAAGAAACTCAAGCAGAAAGATAGAAATGAAATGGTTCTTGACTTGGTATACTTAGAAGCAGCTAATGTTAGGAGTATGTTGTAAACATCAGCATCCATCCCCTATTAACCCAGCAGTTCTCCTGACCCTTGATGTTCTTGGAGACTAGGTGAGGAAGGCAAAAGTAAGTGACTGTGTTGGTCATCTAGTGGGGGTTGGGAGTGTTTTTTTCTTTTTCAAGAGTGGTTCCTAATGCTTTTGGCTATAAAGTGTGGTGTAGTGCCTACTGTACCAAACCAGTGCTGGTGCACACATCTTTAAACATGAGATGTTTAACTGTAATGCTGCTTTTATTAAACTTGCACTTTGGACATCCCTGCTTTCTGTCTCCCACCCCAGCTGCAGTCCTGTACAGGAGTTTTACCATCTGTCTTCCTGGGGTGAACTAACTAATGTTAGTCACACATTCCCTCTTCTTCCAGCATTCTCTCTCCTGGTCAGATCTCTCTCATCTGGGCATAGTCAGGGCTACGTCATCTGTGCCACAGATCCAGTATATCTTATGTAGTATTATAACAAAAACTAATGAGCTTAAGCATTTGAAAAAAGAACATGACTTTAAAATATCTTGTTACCTGTTTAGCCCTTTAAAGAATTGTTTAACATTTCGGGAAAAAATGCTTTCTTGTAATAGTTGTACATTCTCTGGTCATGAAAATATTAAAAAAACAATCTTCCCTTGTTTGCCTCTCCTTTAAAGCTGGGAACAAGAAGAAGAAATATAGCGTGTTCACGTTAACTCTGTTGAGTACATTAGGAATTCCATGTACAACTCAGTAATGTGTGTCACGAGTCATTCAGTGCAGTGACTTACAGTTTTGTTATGTATTTTACAGATGTCCTTGAATACCTTTTGTAAGTTGATTTAAAAATAAGTGCATTGTTTTCCAGACTGAACATCTGAAGGATATTCTGTCTGAAAAAGTGCTGTAGGCATGCTCGTAAAGACATGCATGTAAATATATGTATATGTGTGCATATATATATGTGTGCATATATATATATGTGTGTGTGTGTGTGTGTGTGTGTGTGTGTGTGTGTGTGTGTGTGTGTGTGTGCGCATATAACATATATGTGTGTGTGTGTGTGTATGTATGTATGTATTTATATATATATATATATATATATATATATATATATATATATATGTATATATATATATGTGTATATATATATATATATATATATATATATATATATATATATATACATATATATATGTAGGTGTACTTTCCTACAACGAAAATTCGCTTTTTCGAAATGGGAAAGTACAGCCCCACTTAAGTGAAAGTGCGCTTAAACAAAAGTGCACTTTTGCTTAAGCTCACTAGACTGAACCTACCACACCACAGTGGAGGACATTGAAAAACGGGCCACTACTAATAGCCCTACTAACTGTCCCCTTACCCTAACCCGTGCCCTAACCCTAAGGTCCGTGACTATCGCACCACAGTGGAGAACATAGCCCGATTTGGAATATCTTCAATGTCGTGCGGTAGTCACGAACTTTAGGGTTAGGGCAAGGGTTAGGGTAAGGGGATAGCTTGCAGGGCTGTTCCCTTACCATGACCCGTGCCCAAACCCGAAGGTCTGTGACTGCTAGCCCGTTTGGTCTAGCGGGTTCGCGAAAGTCCACTTTCATGTTAGTGTGGGTGTACTTTTGAAGTTCGACGTAGTGAACTTTCGTTCTTCAAACGTGCACCCATATATATATATATATATATATATATATATATATATAGATATATATATATATAGATATATATATATAGATATATATAGATAGATATATATATATGTATGTATGTATGTAAAAAAAATGCCTTAAATGTGTCCGACCAAGATGCAAAGTGGCAGATATTTGGCTAGGTAACATAAGAAAAGATATTACCCTCAGTGTTCACTGTTGCAGGACTCGGATGGATACACTTGCTAGCAAACATCTGCCCATTTTATTCTTGCAGTGCACAAGGGATTGTTACACTTGATTTATTGTTTTCCGAGAGTTCCATTCACATTATTTTACCTTTCCTGTTTTCCTTGATGTTCATCGTGTTACCCTGCTGCAGTCATCACACTTGGGTTATCCTGCCGTCAGGTGGTCCCGCAGTCGGCCCGAATTCCAAAGTCTTGATCCGGCGTCAGTTGCTGTCGCTTCTTCCCTGACGTCAGTGCGCCAGGGGTATTTAAGAGGCATCCGACACCATTTTCTTCAGTCTTTCTTGCCGCGTGGTGCCCAAAGCAGAAGCAGTTCGCAAGTGCCGGTCGACCGACACCTGAGATTTTCGATTTGAATTTCAGTCCGAAGTCTTCATTAAAGCTAAGTACCCTGTTGGGGAACATTTTCTTGCCTCAGTCCGATGTCAGAAAAAGTTAACAGTTGATTTCTTGTGGGAAGCAAATACCTCATAAGGACTTCCATTCCTATTGTATTCCTTGCCTAGGCCCAGACCACGACGTCACAGGTTGTCTGTTTTGTGCTAGGTTTAATAAACGAACTATCAAGTTGTCTGTTTTGTGCTAGGTTTAATAAACGAACTATCAAACGCCATTTTGACTTCGCACGGCATTACTTTGGTAGGAAATTTAATTATATCATGCCGTCGGAGCAGCCGACGACCGCCACTCATAAAAAACGCAATGATAAGAACAGGCAGCCTAGGAATAAGCCAGACACCGAGGCCTCAGTTGGGCCTGTCGCCGGTTCTCCGGTTTTCAGTGAGATGCCTACGAACCCCAGACAGCTGCGGATTCCCAAGCGGAGTCCACTAGGCTAATGCAGCCTTCTGCCGACACCGGAGCAGAACTAGACACCGGTGCAACGGAAACACCTTCGGTTGCAGAAGGTGTCTTCAGACCGATTACACTCACCATTAAATCTTATGCTAAACTTAAAACTCCTTTAAAACCAAAGAAAACTGTACATCAGGCTACAGTTCAAGGCCCCATGTCTAAGAAACAGATGCTTAAGATGGCTGAAGTTTTAATTACCCTTATCAGGGGTTCCCATCCCCCTCCTGATAAAAGACCAAGACAAGAGGAGGATTATGCATCCTCTGACCAGGTTTCTCTCTCCTCAGATTCTTCTTACAATTATGAGGATTCTGAGGCTGAAGATTCCATTCCCTCGGCTTCTCCCCCTGAAGACTACTCCTTTGGGGAAACTTTGCATACCATGAGGGAACATTTCCACTGGGAAGGCCAGGATTACTCAGATTCTAAGAAAAGGCTCTGAGGGTTCCTTTTACTAATCCCAGCACAGGCCTCTTGCTATCCCTCCTGTTTTAGATATTGTGGATGATGTTTACTTGGAGTCTAGTTTAAATCCAGACTCTCTCTACCTCCTGCTCCAGCCAAACCAGACAGATACTACAGAGTACCTGACTCACACAAATTCCTTTATAAAAGCCCTGTAGCTGACCCAGAAACAATTTCCCAGGGTCCTAAGGGAGCAAAAGCTTCTATGGCTAAAAATCCTGTGCCCTCTGAAAGGGATTCCAGAGCCCTAGATAGATGGGGAAAGAAAATTTACATCTCAGCAACTCTGGCAATTTAATGCTCTCATAGCCAGTTTCACATGCTGAAATATCAACAATTCCTGATGTCTCTGTTAAAACAAAAAAAATGATCACACATTTAGAACAGCCTGAATTCAAGGAAATGCAGGATCTGTTGCATGCAGCTGAACAGGTGGGCAAACATACCTTGCAATGCAGATTTGATTCATTGGAAGCTTCCTGTAGAGCAGCTGTTACTGGCTCTGTTATACTTAGACATGCTTGGTTAAAAGAACAAACCCTCCCTGACCATGTTAAAGCAAAATTATTGGATGCACCTTTACAACAGGATGTATTATTTGGTGTCAAACCAGAAGAGGTTTTAAAGAAAATGGAGGATAAGGCAAAGTCTATGCAAACGGTCAAGGATTTTTTGCAGGTACAACCCCCTCATTTCAGCAGAAATTGGCCAACAAAAAACTGGTCCTTTCCAGCTTCAGACAGATCACAGAGGGGCAAATACAGATGCCCAAGGGGCAGAGGCCAGTCACAGGGTCCTTACAAACCTCGCCAATGGGGTTCTGCTACCCAGAAAGGAGGAGAAGACAGGCCCCAGGCTAGCAGAAGACAAACACAATGACTCTATCCTCAAACAACCAAGCAAATCTCTCCTGGCAACTCCCTTGGGAGGAAAACTAGCATTTTTTGCAGACAACTGGCACATCATCACAAAAGACAAATGGGTTCTAAACGTTGTTTCCCAAGGATACAGATTCCACTTTCATACCTTACCAAGGATCAAAGGAATGCCAAACCTGCCACCAAATCAATGGGCAGAGGCACAAAAACAAATTACAGCTCTCATGAACATGAAAGCCATTCAACAGGTACCTGCACAGGAGCAAGGGCAAGGATTTTACTCAAGACTCTTCCTAGTCCCAAGAAAGGACAAAGCATGGAGACCCATTCTGGATCTTTCAATTCTGAACACCTATCTGCAAGTACCAAAATTCAAGATGCTAACACTACAGCAACTTCTTCCCATGCTGGGCAAGAGTGCTTGGCTAGTCACTTTGGACCTCAAGGAGGCATACCTGCATGTCCCTATCAGACAAAATTGCAGAAGATACCTCCGCTTTATTGCAGGTTCAACTCATTATCAATTCTCTGCACTGCCCTTTGGCTTATCTACTGCGTCCAGGGTCTTCACAAAATGCCTGGCACCAGTAATTGCATACTGCAAACAAAGAGGAATTCAAATATACCCATACCTGGACGACTGCCTTATTCAATCAGAAAGCAAAAACATTCTTTTAAAGCATCTGGCATTTGTCAAACACCTTCTAAGTTGCCTAGGGTACACAGTAAACGAAAAGAAATCAAAACTAGTACCCTCACAGAACATAATATTCCTGGGTGCCAGCTTGAATACAACGGCCCAGATGGCTTTCCTCACGCCAGACAAGCAACGACAGCTGTTTCAATATTTCAAAATAATGGCAACAAAGACCCAACTCCCTGCAAGAAAAATTCTGCAGGCCTTGGGATTCATGACATCTTGCATTCTTCTAATACCATTTGCAAAACTGCATATGAGGAAATTACAATGGTACCTGAAAAGTGTATGGACTCAGCACAGCTGCAACTTGGAAACGATGACACCACTCATTCCCTGCCTTCACCAGGAATTTCTATGGTGGGCACAGGCATGTCACCTCAACAAGGGTCAGCCTTTCACCTTACCCACAGCCAGGCAAACTATGACAACAGATGCATCGGACTATGCCTGGGGAGCACACATGGCAGGGCAGTGCATTCAGGGCAAATGGACTGCAGATCAGAGACACCTGCATATCAATCAAAAAGAAATGCTAGCAGTGCAGAATGCCCTAACAGCTTTCAAGGACCTTCTACACCCAGGACAACTACTAATAAAGACTGACAATACCACAGTTATGTGGTACATAAACAAGCAAGGGGGCACACATTCCTACCCTCTATGCAGGCAAGCAGTGACCTTGTGGAACACTGCATCTCTTACCAGGTTCAATTACAAGCACAATTCCTGCCAGGAAAGAAAAACACATTGGCAGACGACCTAAGCAGAAACATCATGGATCCACATGAATGGAAACTAGATCCACAAGTATTTGCAATGATAGTTCAAAAATGGGGACGCCCAGACATAGATCTGTTTGCAAGCCCCCACAACCACCAACTTCAAAAATTTTGCACAAGGACCTTCCATCCACTAGCTTGGAAAGTGGACGCCCTCTCATTCAGTTGGAAAACATTAACAGTTTATGCCTTCCCTCCACTGCCTCTTCTAGCAAAGGTACTGCTGAAAGTCAGATTAGAGAGGCCACAAATGATACTTGTTGCACCAGACTGGCCACGCCAACATTGGTATCCAATTTTAAGGAATATGGCCCACAGCCCACCATGGATTTTGCCACAAATTCCTCACCTGCTCACCCAGCGAGACCATCAGATTCTACACAGCCAACTCAAGACTTTAAACCTGGCTGCATGGCAAATTACCTAAACAACCAACCAACACCTTTATCCAAAGCTGTTATGGATGTCATTCTGGAGGCCAGGAGGCCCAGCACCGGGAAAACCTATTCAGACAAATGGAAAAGATTTTGCACCTGGAACCAGGCTAAAGGCCTAAACCCCCTTGATCCAAACATCCCTCAGATTCTACAATATTTGACTGAGATGTTACACAAAGGACTTTCCTTTTCATCTATTAAGATCCACGCCTCAACAATTTCAGCCCATTACAGCACAGATCCTCCTTTATTTTCACATCCACTCCTAAGACAGTTCCTCAGAGGGGCTAAGAACTTAAGACCACCAAGGAGAGCTCCAACACCTACTTGGGATCTCAACTTTGTTCTGGAAAAGATTACACTGCCGCCCTTTGAACCAGCTTTTTCAGCTGATTTAAAATTTATTTCTTGGAAAACTGTCCTACTACTAGCAATAACATCAGCTAGAAGAGTCTCAGAGCTACAGGCACTAAAGGCAGTGGAACCTTTCATCATTTTTCATCAAGACAGAGTCTCTCTACGAACTAATCCTTCCTTTATGCCAAAGGTGGTATCCAGTGTGGCCCTAAACCAAACCATTCACTTGCCCACCTTCTTCCCAAATCTCCAGAACAAAGGCGAAAGACTACTGCACTCTTTGGACATTCACAGGCAATTACGTTACTACTTGGATAAAACTAAGGCTTTCAGAAAAACTGACCAGCTTTTTGTAGCCTATGCTACAGGATCACAAGGAAAAGCTATCTCAAAACAGACCATTTCAAAATGGATAGGACATTGCATACGTTTCTGCTACACACACCATGGGAAACCAGTACCTGCTAACATTAGGTCCCACTCCACCAGGGCTACAGCTACATCAGCATCCTTTCTCAGGGGAGTGCCAACCAAGGACATTCTGGAAGCCACTATGAGTTCAGTGCACACCTTCACCAAGCACTATCATTTACCTCTATACTCTAAGACTAGAGCTGGTTTTGCCACTGCAGTTTTGCAGTGCCTACTAGCTTCTTCTAGCCCTGTTTGATTCCACCTCCCATCCTTAGCTTTGGGATTAAACCAAAGTGTGATGACTACAGCAGGGTAACACGATGAACATAGCACAGTTTTGTACCTACCATAAATGTAGATGTTCGAGTGTTCACCCTGCTGCAGTCCAGGTTACACTCCCTCCATCCCCTCTGAACTAGCTGAACTTATCTCTACCACTTCTTCCTATACTACCTCTGTGGTGTATTTGCTTGTGCCTAAGGGTTTTGTTTGATTTTTATATAACCATATATATTTTGCCTACCTATTGGGGGCACCTGACATCTGGGGCAAGAAAAACTGAAGAAAATGGCGTTGGATGCCTCTTAAATACCCCTGGCGCACTGACGTCAGGGAAGAAGTGGCAGCAACCGATGCCGGACCAAGACTTTGGAATTCGGGCCGACTGCGGGACCGCCTGACGGCAGGATAACCCAAGTGTGATGACTGCAGTAGGGTGAACACTCGAACATCTACATTTACGGTAGGTACAAAACTGTACTTTCCCATGTGTCCTGTAACGTCTTGCTGTCAGTGGTAGGCAAATGTGATGAAAATAGAGGATGCAGTACACTAATTGATCCTTCAGAAAATGTTCATTCAGAAGGCATGCCAGTTCTTGTTCTTCATGTAAAGGTGAACAGGGTGTACAGTGACATGCTGTCCCCTTAAGTAGCTGGGCCCAGAGTTACAGACATTGCAAAGATTAGCTGTAATCTAGATATTTCTTTGACCACTTTTAAGAAACATCCTTACATGCGTATGTCTCTTTCCTCTGTCAGGATTCTGTCTACTGCTTGAGTACATTTCCATTGTTATGTATTTGTAACACCTCTACCTATTATGTCTTAGTTTAAAGTTGCAATCATTTAGATGTATGTTTCCAGCCCATCTTTGAGCATGACTGTCCCTTCTGGGATAAGATGGATCCTGCTGTCCCTGCCATAAAACTAATGTTGCTGCCATGTTCTTTGTCTACCATCTTAACATTCCCATTTGTCACCCCTCACCACCATTCTCTGCCACAGCCTGTCATTTTGCATCTTAATGCTGTCTTAAATGTAGTAGTTATTGATGCAGGTGACACTGATGAAAATCACTGTCCTGGCATTTTCTGTACTACACCCCTGACCCTGCTTGCTGCCATCTCAGCTGTTTCTTGTGATGGGTCATTGATGCCTGTGTGCAGTATAGTATGCATTTCTCCTCCTAGTTTAACTACATTGATTTATCTCTTGTCATGTCTACCAAGCCTGAGCCTTAGAAGTCATGTCTGTGTGATGTGGTCTCACCTGTTCCTCTTGCTTAAACTTAATCACCTTGGTGACTGAGTCTGAAATCAACAGACCTCTGTTTTCTGTCTGCCGATTGGCTCTCATATCCTTCACTTCTCTGTGTCACTTTTCTTTATATCTGGACCCCCCCCCCCCCAGTTCTGTTTTCCCAGTCCTATCTAACTGTGTGTAAGTGGGTCACTCATGTCATACACTTGCTCCATTTCTCATTTCATTACTCTCTCAGCTTTCTCCACTACATTTTATTTTTTACTGTCTGTCCTTCCCATCTGTCTGTGTGTCCCTCTGTGACCACCTTCCTCTTTGCTTTCTTTATTGCTGCCTTCATGGCCATCTTTTTCTCTGTCTTCTCTTCATCATTTGTCACTCTTGTCTGCACCTGCCTGTCAGTCTTGGCTTCCTTCTCCTGTTTTTAATGGTTACATTTTCCACTGTCTCCCTTCACATTTCTCTGTACCACAACACTTGGCTGTATTCCTTTGATAGTCTCTGCACATGTCCTTTTTTCCCCACTTATTCCATTTACTGGCATTCTATTGCCTGCTCTCCCCACCCCAGTCTTGCTATGCCCTTTCTCACCTGACCAGCTAATCCACTACATTCTGCTGCTGACATATTCTGCCCTGTAGTGCCCCATTCTTTTGCAGACCCCACACCCACTGCTATCTGAAGGTTACTTGAGCCAGATGTCTTACTCGTATACTGAGCACATCATCTAGACACGTTTGCTAACTGAGCCCCAGTCAAGTGAATTCCAACAGCTGGACAAGGATGAGGTCACAGTCATCGCCTGTCAGGTGCCAGGATCTGTTGGATCACACACACACACTCAAGTTTGTCAATGACAAGTACCGTTATGACGCTGTCATAGTCCGTGTTGGAGTGAATGGCTTAAACTGTACCTCACTGGACTATATGAAGAGAGACTTGACTGAGCTCTCAGATTGTGTCCCAGGCAGGTATGTCCCTAGCCCTAAACAGCATTCTACCTTTACCCAGGATGATGACTCAATGTAAACAAAAAATTTACTTCAACAATTGGCTTGGTTTCTGGTGTCAGTCCATGGGGATCCAGTATCTGTCAGCCTGGGAAGATATGGTCGATAGACCACTCTGCTTTGCCAGAGATGGTCTTCACTTGTCGCCTCTTGGCTTTCGGTTGCTGGCAAAGGTACTTGCCTCCCCCATAGGCAATGTCATAACAACAAAATTCCCGGCGTAAAAAAATCCAGTAGAGACAAACTCAAGGTTATGCTGCTTAATGCTAGGAGTCAAAATTGGAAATTGCACTCACTGGAAGCGCTCCTTACCTTGGAAGATGCAAATGTCTGTGCAGTCATAGAGACACGGTTCAAGACCGCAGAGAGCACCCTGGCCATGCAAGGCTACAATGCCTTCTACACGTTCAGACCTCAAAACAACCGTTAAAGTACCAAAGGTGGACGTGTATCCATCTTCATTAAAGACAAATACACCTCAAGACTGGTCAAACAGTATGACTCCCTAGATCTACTCCAAGTCCAACTAACTGCAGGTAAAACCCCCTTCCATATATATCATTGTTGGCTATAGGTCCCCCACCCTGAACCACAAGAATCACTCTGCCTACCTGGACCTACTTGAGTCACTCACTGTAAAGGTAAGCACCTTGGTCATGGGTGATTTCAGCCATCCTTCCATCGTTTCAAACACACTCTCCCTAAGGTTCATAAACTTTGTTAATGCAAATGATTTGGAACAAGATAGTCTGCACCCCCACAACGGGCTCGAATGTCCTATACTTAGTACTCACCAACATAGGGGGTTTCTGCACTATCCCCTGTGTGTTGCCCTCCCTGGTAAGGTCTGATCATAAATCAGTCTCGTTTTAAGTAACGATCATATTTCTCCAAAGCAAACTGTAGCTTCCTAAGCAGTGGCATAAATAGTTTTAAATCTCCTGCTACCATTCTCAATAATGGCTCTTCTATAGTGATGTACACAGATGCCCTTTATAAACACCCGTACAAATGTATAGACTCAGGTGTACCTGAACGGATCAAAACAAGGCCCTCACAAAAAAAGCAAGCCACTCTGGTTGAAATCAAGCATAAATAGGTTGTACAACAAGAGGAAGAAACTAATGTCCAAGAACAATAGGGAACTAACTCAGCAGTTGAAGGACACCCTCCACAGCTTGAACAAGCAAATTTGATATCTTGCAAAGTCCTCTAAAGCCAATTACAAAGCTAAACTAGCATCCTTAGCTAAGGATAATCACAAGCCATTCTTTAGCTACGGCAGAAATCTAAAAGGGAAGGCCCAGCTTGTGTGGAAGTAGTAGTGGATGTTATCACTCATATTGACCCTGAGGATATTGCCAACCTGGTAGCAGACAGATTTGGCACAAACTTCACCTCCCTGTCCCAGCAAAGATATCCCAAAGCATACCTGTCACCAGTCCTCTATCTGATATCTCCAAAGGACAAGTCATAAGTACACTCTCCATGGCTAAAAAGACAGCTTGTATGGGACTGGATAACATCCCAGGCTACCTACTAAATGGTCTAAAACAGGGCCTACTGGAACTACTTGGCACTCTCTTCAACCGCAGTCAAAGTGCTGGCTTTGTCCCAGCAGAGTGGAAAACAGCAACAGTGATTCCCTTATACAAAGGGAGTCCATCAACTGACACTGGGAGCTATAGACCCATAAGCCTAACCAGCCTTATCTGCAAGGCCATAGAGAGAGTCATCATGAACATTATCAACAAAGACATAGGTAACCTTCACACTCTTGACCTGACCCAATTTGGCTTCATTAAGGGTAGGTCATGCTTACTAAACCTGGTGGCCTTTTTCGAGAATGTCACCAAAACCCTGGATTAAGGCAAAACAGTACATACAGCCCATCTTGACTTAGCCAGGGCTTTTGACAGAATTCCCCACTCTGGCATCATTGAGAAACTTGCCCAGCTGGGAATTAACCAATATGTCACTAGAAGGGTAGCCAACTGGCTCACTGACAGAACACATGCAGTCAGAGTTTGGGATTCCACCTCTACCAACAGAACAGTTACCAGTGGTGTACCACAAGGATTTGTGCTGGGCCCCCCAACTGTTTGGAATCTATTTTTCAGAAGTCCAGGTGAAAGTAGATGACCTATGGCTTACCAAGTTCGCCAATGACTGCAAACTGGGTGCAGTCATTGAGTCACCTAACAATGCTGACATTCTACAAAAAGGGCTTACACAGACAAATGATGAGTGACAAAGTCATGGACTTAAGCTAAACACAAACAAATGCATTATCATCCCTTTCAGCAAAGAGGCAGTCCCTGCAAATTACAATATTAAGAGTACCTCCTTAGCTCAAACCCTGTGGTGAGAGACTTGGGAACACAGTTTGATCAACACATGTCCACAGGAGATAAGGAAGGTCTTCTGTATTGCAAATCTCATAAGTAAGGGCATTGCATCCAGAGCTAAAGATGTTATAACTCCCCTGTACTCATCTCTCTTCAGACCACTAATAGAGTACAACCCTCCATTCTGTATGCACCTCACCAGGCACCTGCAGCAGCTGGAGAGACCTCAAGAGGTTTCTCACCAAGAAAATTCAGGACCTTCAACACATGACCTACATGGACAGACTGAAGGCCCTGTCACTGTACTCCATATTTTTTAGGCCGCTGAGAGGCGACTTCTGTCTGGCCTATAGAGCAGTCCCGGACCCTGCCCTAATGGAAATGCTGCACATTTGCAAGTCAAATGGGACAAGATTCACTCACTCTAGGAATCTTACCCTAGCTTGCAACATTAACAGGGTATGCTAGAGAGACAGATACGTCTCCCAGGGAGTGCCACTCCTCTGGAACAAACTCCCAATTCCCGTAAAATGGAGCTCCTCATTGACCCTATTTAAGCGTAACTTAGCCAACTGGATGGGAGACCATAAATTTACCCAGAAGAGTGTCCTTCTTGGATAAGGGCATTCAATGCTGATCAGAGACTTAAACTGCAGATGTAGACCATACAGCTTGGTCAATAAGGGAACAAGGGTATAACATGGCTAGGCTTATAAAGGCCCTAGGGCCAATAGCCTAGTAACCTCCTATGAACCTACAGATCACCCACATAGCACTGACAGTTGATATTGACGTATATGCTACTTGAATGCACACAATCAAATTACTTAAACACTAGAGCAAATATGTCCTTCTATTCCTATGTTGCAGTATTCTTGTTGTGGGATTTCCTGCCCTCAGGCGACTCGTATGTTGGCTCCTATACAGAAGCTTCAGCTTGGCTGTTGCAGCTGCGTGGGACGTCACACGTAGGGTCATAAACCAGAGGCCTTAAATGTGACGTCTCCATGCACAGTCCTCAGAACTTTTCAGCCACAGATGACCAACACATATCGTGTGTTTGCTCCTTTACATCAGACATCTCAATAAAGCTAGGTAACCCATTGGGTTTTTTTCTTCATATCTGATTGTTATTGCTTAGGCTTGGTTTGTTGTAGCAATTTATAGGCGATGTCAGGTAAAAAGGGTAAATGCTAATGCGGACGCCAGATACCCCATAAAGACTCCCATGATCGGTGTGTCTTTTTTTGCTTAGGCCGGGAGCATGACCATACTGCTTGCTCCATTTGTCAGTCTTTTGTGCCAAAGATCCCACGCAGCCGTCTGGCCACGCTTAACCTCTATTTAGAAAACCAGCACCTTAAGCGGTTAGTCCTAAGGATGGATCCTGCCTCGGAGGCTGCGTCATGGATACGGTCCCTACAAGACCTGCTTTCAGGCCTGCTCCAACGTCTACCCAAGCAAAAAAGAAACCAAAAGTCAAGCATGTGTCTCCCACTGCAGAAGGCCTACCGGACTGGCAGTCCTTCACTTCTTCCCTAATGCAGGCCTTCAGCCTCATCCTCCACTGCTTTACCTTTGCTCAGCCCTAGGCCTGCTTCAGCCTCTTCCCTCCCCCTCCTGACATCTCAGGTTAGGGAAGAAGAACATGATACATCCTTTAATTCCTCTGAGGACTCAGTATCTTACACCTCCCAAATTGCTTCACCCCAGGAGTATTATTCTCCTGATGAGGAATCTATAGAGGGAGACTCACCCCCTGAGGATATCACGTTTGGTGAGACTATCACCAGAATGAAAGATACTTCAAATGGGATACCTCAGAGATGTCTGATACCCAAAGGAGGTATTATGAGCTTCTTCAAGTAGAATCCCCCTCCCCTGCTGCTGTTCCACCAGTTCTGCCTGCATATCTGGATGCCTTTAATTCTGCATCTAAGACTCCAGACTCACAGCCACCTGCCCCCAGTTGAACAGATCACTTTTACAAGGTGTCTGATGAGCAGAAATTCTTAGTCAAACCACCCTGAGCAGACTCAGCAGTGATTGCCACCTGTCCCGATAAGCAATCCAGACTCCTCCCCTCTGACTCACTCCTACCCACAGATGTTGTGTTGTTGTCTTTCAGCTTTTCCCAGTTAGGGGGTCGCCACAGTGGAACTCCGGTCCACTAATGATTGGCAGTAGATTTTCACGAATGCCGAGGTGCCAGCTCGATGTTCAACCTTCAACGAAGGCACGCCCATTTACGCATGTCTTTTGAACACCCACCCAACCACGGGGAGGACATGCAGACTCTACACAGAAGGCACTCCCCGCACTCCAGCCAAGAATCGAACAGGAGGACCTCTTGCTGTGAGGCAACAATGCTACCACTGCACCACCATAAAAGTCACTCCTGCCCACAGATAAAGACAGCAGATCTATGGATAGGATTGGTAAGAAGGTCTACACCTCCTCCACTTTGGCTTTCAGGGCAATTAACTATCAGACACATATGACCAAATATGTTCTGGACTTGGTCTCTTAAGCCTCTTCCATGCTGGCCACTATCCCTGACTGCCCCATTAAGGCTGACATCTCCTCCAAACTTTCTCTGGCTACACAAGTAGCCAGACACTCGATCAGATGCAGCTATGATGCTGCTGAAGCATCTGCTCGCTCTACAGCATCTGCTTCAGTTCTCAGGAGATACTCCTGGCTGAGACTTCAAAATCTCCCAGAAGACTTTAAGTCAAAGATCTTGGATGCCCCCTTGGACCACAATTTCTTTTTTGGGAAGCAATCTGCATATCTTTTCGAGAATCTGCAAGAAAAAAGTAAAGAATTACAGGACATAAAACATTTATTGGTGTCTTCTATTCAAGTACTATAGAAACTATCCAGCAAATGCCACCTTTGTGAGGCGAAACCCAGCCCATGAAGGTACTTCCTCTTCCAGATCTTGAAAAGATGCAAGAAGACCTACCACTTCCAGACCTGCTGCTCTGCATCCTCAGCCTAGACTGCCTTTTCAGGACAGAGGAGGCTCCAATAATGCGTGACTGCCTTGCCCCTCTACCACTCTCAGCCCGCCTCTCCCACTGCCTTCCCTCCTGGAAAACCATCACCTCAAACAAATAGGTATTGTCCATAATACAAAAAGGATACTTCCTCTCCTGGAAAATAAAACCACCCATGAGAGGCATCCCTTTTTCTCCCAAAAACCAACAGCATCTTCTTCCACAGGTTTTTACAGACCTTCTGAAGCTAGGTACCATAGAACTAGTCCCCTCAGGACAGGAAGGAAAAGGTTTTTACTCCAGTCTCTTCCTGGTCCCCAAAAAAGATCGTCCATGGAGACCCATCTTAGACCTCTCCTTCTTAAGTCTTTAACTGCAGGTGCCCACCTTCAAAATGCTATCACTTCCAACTCTGCTTCCACTCATCCCAACCAAAGACTTCATGGCCACCTTGGACCTAAAAGAGGCAGGGTCTATATTGCAACAAACAACACTTAAATGTTTGAATCTGTAAAGGTTAACCTTTACAGATCGAACAGTTAAACGTTCAAAGTTGTAAAAAAATAAATTAGAAAAAAAAATACATTGAAAGGGTTATAGGGCGACCTTGGAGTTGGTATATTTAAGTAGTGGGGTGCAGGGGGACTTGCCTCCCTGCTTAAACCCTTTACTTTTTTTTTTCACTTGTGACTTTTAATTTTTAAAAAAATTCGAGCACTTAACTGTTCGATCTCTAAAGGTCGACCTTTAGAGATTTGAACATTTAAGCGTTTGTGGATCTAATACAGACCCAAAGAGGCATACTAGGCATACTTGCACATACCTATCAGACATTCCCACAGAAGATTTCTGTATTTCTCAGGGCCCTCTTGTCATTTCCAATTTACTGCTTTGCACTTTGGTTTGTCCACTGCCCCCAAAGTGTTCACAAAATGCCTGGCCCCCGGCCATTGCCTTTTGTAGAACACAGGGAATTCAGATTTACCCCTATCTAGATGACATCCTAATACTGGTAGAGTACAAGGATACCCTTTCAAATCATCTGCACTTCACCATGTCCCTTCTACAAAATCTAAGGTTCACCCTCAACCTTGCAAAGTCTCCCTTGAACCCAGAACAGGACAAGATTTTCCTGGGTTGCAGAATCCAAATGGACAAAATGAAGGTTTTTCTCCCACAATACAAGGTCAACTCCCTGATCTCCCACTTCAAAGAGCTGTTACAGGCACAGGTAATAACTCCACGGTAATTCCTACGAATCCTAATTCCTACGAATCCTGGGCTTAATGGCAGCCATCATGCATATGCTCCCACTAGCCAGAATGCATATGCACAAGCTACATTGGTACCTAAAATACGTTTGGTCCCAGCACCAGAATCACCTGGAGCAAGAAATCTCCCTCCTTTCCTGTCTAAAGAAAGAGATCAGCTGGTGGATCCGAAAGTCCAGCTAAACCCGGGGCTTCCACTCCAGCCCACCCCACCCCCCAACCCAGGTAATGCATACTGATGCCTCAGATTCAGGGTGGGGAGTCACAATGGCATCTTACATGGTTCCAGCAACCTGGCACCCCTCCTTGAGGGCCAAACACATCAATGTGAGGGAAATGACAGCAGTCTTCTTAGCTCTAAAAACCTTTACCCCTCTGCTTCTACCAGAGGTTCTTCAAGTAATAACAGACACCACACTAATGTGGTACCTCAACAAACAGGGAGAGACAAAAGCATATCAGCTGTGCAGACTAACCCTACTGATACGGGGATCTAGCCTCTCACCACAACTTGTCCCTGCAGGCAACCTACATTCCCTCACAGGACGACAAGCAAGCAGATCTCCTAAGCAGGACATCCTCTCCACAACACGAATGGATGTTGGACAGGACTGTATTCTTAGATTGTCCACCGGTGGGGCACTCCTCAAATAGACCTGTTTGCCTCCTCCAGGAACAGGCAGCTGCAGACCTTCTGCTCAAAGACCTACTCCCCTCTAGCCTGGAGGGTAGACGCTTTCAACATCTCCTGGAAGGGGAAGCTTCTTTATGCCCACCCCCTTCCCACTGATTCAGAAAGTCCTCCTTAAAATCAGGAGAGACAAACCAAAAATCTCATTAGTTACTCCCTACTGGCCAAGGCTGCACTGGTTCCCCCTACTTCACAATCTAGCCAAGTCCAGTCACTACAAGTTACCGTAAAAGGTGGGCCTTCTGACACAAGAAAAGGGAACTGTCATCCACCCACACTTGCAGATGTTGTCCCTGACACTGTGGGTGATAAACTTTGATCCCATTCAGACACCACTATTTAGAGGACGTGCTTTAAGTTCTGAGGGAGGCCAGGAAATCTACAATAAGAAAGTCATACCTAGCTAAATGGGAAAGATTTACTAAATACTCTAGACAAGTGAAGGGACCCTTCATTGCTGATCCCCCCCCCAGTTCTTATGTGTGTCAACTGACAAAAAGTGGACTTTCCTATTCTTCAGTGAAAGTACACCTTTAAACAATATCAGCCTGCTTGCCACTAGACCCTCCCTTGCTAGCCAGGCTTGATGTAAAACTCTTCCTAAAAGAGGTGTTGCACATTAGACCTCCAAAAAAGCCTATCCCTCCACCCTGGGACATTAACTTCATCCTGGAAAAGCTTACCCAGCACCCATTTGAACCTGCTGGGACAGCTACCCTTCAGATGTGTACATGGAAAACAGTTCTACTAGTGGCTGCCACCTTAGCGAGAAGGGTTTCAGAGCTACAAGCCTTAAGGGCTTGCCCCCATACTACATTCCACAAAGACAGGGTAACCCTGAGAACTAACCCCTACTTTATGCCCAAGGTGGTCAACAATTTATCTTTAAACCAATCTATCCACCTTCCCACCTTCTTTCCCTCTTCCACCAATTAAGGTGATAGCATACTTCACTCCCTGGATGTACGCAGACAACTAAGATTTTACCTGGATAAAACAAAATCCATTAGGAAATCAAAACAACTCTTTGTTTCCTTCAATCCTAAAGCATTTGGCAAGGCAGTCTCCAAACAAAAGATCTCTTGTTGGATCAGGAAAGCCATCTGTCTTTGCTACTCCCACCATGGAAAAAATCCCCCAGTGGGAGTAAAAGCCCATTCCACTAGGGCAGTGGCTGCCTCCAAGGCCTTCCTAAAAGGTCTGGACACATCTTTCATTATGGAAGCAACCACATGGTCCACTATCCACACTTTCACCAAACACTACATGTTAGACCAGGTCTCCAGAGCACGTGCAGGATTTGCCAGGGCAATCCTACAGGGCTTTGTATAATCTTCTGCATCTGCCACCCTTTCATCCAACTAAGCTGTGGTACTCTCCCACAACAAGAATACTGCCAACATAAGAATAGAAGGGCATAGAATAGTTGTCCTTGTCCTCCATGTTGCAGTATTCCTTCCCACCCACCAATAACCCCCTCATCATTCACCTTTTCGTCCCAGCATGTCCCTAGGTCCTAATCTCATACACCATTTATCCTGGACCTACAATACTACAGAAGGACCCCAGGGTCCCATACCTGACACTACTAGCACCTCCTCCTCCTAGGCCTTCTACTCTACCTGCTGAGCTTCAAGTTCTGAGGATTGTGCATGCAGATGTCACATTTAAGGCCTCTGGTTTATGGCCCTATGTGTGACGTCCCACGCAGCTGCAACAGCCAAGCTGAAACTTTTGTATAGGAGCTGACGTACGAGTCACTTGAGGGCAGGAAATCCCACAACAAGAATATTGCAACATGGAAGAGAAGGACATCTATGGTTATGGTAAGATTTTACACAACTATTCTTTATTAGTTGTGCATGTGATTACAATAGCAGGTTAAATAATGCATTTTTCAAAGTTTCTGTGCAGGGTTACCCTGCAGCTGCGTACTGCTTATTTGTGTATGTTCTTTTGTAACTTGTGTCTAATTTTAGCTTAGAATTCCAGACTCTGGTTCATTTTGCAGGTAGTGCCATTTTGATGTCTGGCTAGGGTTTGGTTTAGTTTATATTTTCTTCTTTTCCTTTAACTTGTTTGTTTTAGTAATGTTCAGTTTTATTTCTAGCAGTTTGACTAGGTGAGGAGTGCTGACCTTGGATGAAGACTTGGTTTTCACTGATATTGCTACACATGTTCCACTGCCCTACTCTCTTCTTTATCCAGCTAAGTCAAATCATAAACTTTTGACATTTACTGTCAAAACCACAGTAACCCCTGTAACCAATGTCTCTGTATTTAAAGACTGCAAAAGGGAGAACCTTCATACAGTTATACAGTTGTATAATTAAATCACTAAATTTACCCATGACATCACGTTGTTGACACAGACACAGCAGCCAACTTCACTAAGTGTTTTTATGTCTACTTAGACAAATGCATCGATCTAGCAGTCCCTACTAGATTTGAATACAATGAGAAGCTTAAAATCACCCCACCCCAACCTTAGTATTATAGCGTAAATTGACTTTATAAGAGAAAAAAATCCTTATACTGTGCAGTCAGGTACAAATTCCTCCTAATGAGGTTAATGTAAAAATATTACAAAGCAAATGAAAAGTGTTATTAGGACCAGTAAAGCAACCCATGAACAGAATTTAGTTTTTGAAGTGATGGATAACTACAAGTCTGTCTTTAGCTGTGTCTGGAAACTAAGAAGCAACACTCAGAGGCATTACTCTGAATTTCCCTTAATAGGATTTCCTCTCCCAACTCTAATCAAAATATTGTTAATATACTAACAAACAAATTCTCTGCATGCTTAACTCGCGTAACACCTATTTCAACATCACTCATTCCATTAGAATCATTACTGAAGAACATGCTGTTAAAGTGCTATCAAAAAAACAAAAATACTTCCTCTGTCATCCTGACAATATACCTGGGTGTTTACTAAACAGCATCAAATAGGATATAGCCAAACCTCTCCTTAAATTGTTTAACCTGAACATAGTTGCAGGCTTTATTCTCGAATCCTAGCACACTGTTGTAGTGGTGTCCCTCCACAACAGTGACTGTATCATGGACCCTGAATTGCAGACCAGTCAGCCTTATGAATTTTATTTGTAAAGCTATGGAGTCCGTCATAACCAGTCTCATAAATTATGATATTAAGAATATCTTTCGGGTTGACCCCAACAATTTGGATTCATCAAAAGGAGATCATTCCTTTTAAGTCTAGTTAATTTTTTGATAGAGCTACAAGCTGTTGACAGTGGTGATACTATTCATATGGCTTATCCTGATACTGTCCATCAAGCCAGAATTATAAGGAGAGGGTCATTCTTAAACATGGTTCTTTATGTGGTAAGATTGATAGCAATTTGTGAGAAAAAAACAGAATCCACACAGTTCATGTGGCATGTGCCTCTTCAGATTGAGCCAAGATAATCAGTGGCATTCCCTACGGGTCTGTACTGGATCATCTCCTGTTTGCTGTCTGCATCTCTGATCTTAAAATGATAACCAGGACCTCTGGGTAACCAAATTTGCAGACAAGTGCAAACTGGTTGCAGTTGTCAAAACCTCTCCAGATATTTGTACCCTTCAGAATGAGCCTATCCTAATTAGTATCTAGTATACAGAAAATGAGCTTATATTTAACTCTAAAAAGTATTCCTCATTTTGAAAATAGACATTACCCACAATATTGATAACACACCATTACTAAATGAAAAGGTAGTTAGGAACCTGGACATGTGTTGACTGTTCCATCTTCTTTGATCATCATGAGTCAACTGTTATCAGGAAATCCTTCTACCTAGAATAATTAGTAGCCAGTGATATTTCATCTAGACCCAGAGGTGTTATCTTTCCTGTATATTCAGCACAGATCAGACCCATTATAGATTATAATGCTCCATTCAGTATGTATCTCACACGACATCTCAGCAAACCGGAAAAGCCCGAAACAGCAACATTTACTAATTTTAAGAGCCTTAGTTATCAGGAGACACTGAAAGCTCTTTCTGTACTCTGTGTCTTATAGATTTTTGAGGGGGGATCTCTGCCTTGCTTACAGCACCCCATTAAAGGCCCATTTGTCCTTGACCACCTATGTCTTAAGTCAAACTGCTCAGATAACATAGAACCAGAGACCAGAACCTTCATCAGCAGAATAAACAGGAAGTGATGAACAGATAGATTAATTCATTAGCTCCTCCCCCATCTCTGGAATGAATTTGTCTGCAGGTTAAACAATGCGATTACTGTCTTCCTTGCAGTTAATCCTAGATGACTGGATGAGTGCTCACAGATTTACCCTGAGACTTAGCTGGCTTTTTCCTCTCCAAGAAAGGAGGTAAAACTCTGAGGATGGTTATGGGCAAAGCATAAGTGGATATTAGACTAAAATAGCCTTGAAACTCAAATGGGTAACAGCTCTGTATTCCCTTGGATTTTCCCCACTCACTTCATGTACAGGGATAAACAAAGTGACTGACTTTCATTTCTCAAACACTTTTGCAGTGACCACTGAATAATATGTTAAAAACTGTGTCAAGGATCTGCTAGCACACTGGCCAGATTCCTGGGGAGCCTGGTCTTTTGTGATTATTTATCCTGCTTTAAACAAACCGTTCCCTTTCTTTCTCCTCCTTGTTTGTTCAGCTGTCTGCACCACTTCTCTTCCCTGTCAGCCTTAGCCCCCCCCCCCCCCAGCATGGTACCCTCCCCTTGCCTTTAAAAAAAGCTGAAGTTTGGTACTCATTTAGCATCACTTCTTTTCTCCAAGCCTTTTTCAATGTCATTCCCAATGTTTCTTAAACTGGACAAGTCTGCCTCTTCTTTCTTTCTGTTGTGTACATAAAGAATCCATTGCCCCAGCCCTTATTTCTGGTTTCCTTTTAGCTTATGACTTTGCTACCCTCACTTACATTGTTGCTTTTTTGTTTTACTGCTTGCACTTTACCTCTGAAACCTCTTGCATGCCCTGTGTTTTACCATATTTTGTAACTTCATCTTCCTGTGTAGCCACGTTGGCATTCTCCTCTTTTTTCCATTCTACATTTTCCTTAACCAGTTATCTGTAGCTATAGATACTCATGTCTGACTGACTTCCATAGCCTGTTTACTCCTTCAGTTTATCCCCTCCTAACCCTTTGACCCTGTTCTCCAGTTCATCATAATCCAATCCTGCAAAAAGTCCCAAACTGCTGTCTTTGTGCTCTTACCCATCCTCCCCACAATTGATCCCACACTGGCATGAGCACAGTTGGCTAATGGTACCTTCACCTGGAAATCCCTGATCCTCTTTAACTTTGTTTGGATCACATCCAGACTGCTGCCATTTCCTGACCCCCCCATGTCAGCTTTTACTCCAACTGTACCCTAAAGCTTGGATTCTTCCAGTCTAATTCTTCTAGACTAGACCTCACTTTGTAGTAACCTTTCTTCTTCTGCAGTACTCTTCTATTCTCCTTTCTGGGTTGTTCTTCACCTTCTTTGGCATACCCAGGAGCTGATGCAGTGCATCAATCCTCCAGCATTTCCTCTGGTATAAGAATGATAAATGGCATATGTTACAGGTGAAATGATGATAAGCATTGTTGTGATTTTGTTCTATCTTGCCTTCATTCTTCACTGGTTGGGTTTGGAACTGATCCTTTGTTCCAACTCGGCCATTTACAATAGCTCGAGGTCTTCCACTGGCTTGTGGCTGTATCCGTATCCCATAATGCACTAAGGAAAGCTCCTCAGATCTCATTTGCCACTAACAAGCTTGGGGGATGTCTTTCTATTCTCATGTTGCAGTATCCATTACAGTAGATAGGTTGCTGCCTACAGCACCACCATCTTGCCAGTATACCAAAGTCTTTGCTCCAGGAGAGTATGCGTGACGTCCCTTGTCAATGCCATAAACTGACGTAGGGTATAAAAGTGACGTCTGCATGTACCCTCTTCAGAATTTTTCTGCCGCAGTGAATGTCAGACTCCTGTTTGCCAGTTCTGAAAGCAAATCACGTTTTTCCGAACGACCGGTTACAGTTTCTATTCCAGACCAGACGACCGCTTCATCAACCAATATAGATAAGTGCCCTGTTGGAGGTTTCTTTGCCTTTGATTACTGTTAAGACATACATGTCAACTAGAAAGGGGAAGTGTGCTTGTGGGAGACAAATTCCTCACATGAACACACACAAGAAGTGCGTATTTTGCTTAGACGAGGCCCACGATCATACATCCTGCCTCATTTGTAAATCCTTCATCCCCAACACACTTAGCAGCTGCCTGGCCGTGTTAAAATTGTATTTAGAAAATCGGAGATTACAACGTCTTGCACTTGGTATGGAAGGTTAGTAGGCCTATCCAATGAGCCGATGAGAAAGAAGGCTAAGAAAATTAGGCCAGAATCCCACGCTGCACCTCAGGCATGCAAGCAGATTCTTGAGGCTGATGAAAGCCCGGGGTCTTCTCAGACCTCCTTTTCCAAACCAGCCCCGGGAACCTCAGTGGTAGCTGGGATGGCAGAAACTTCAGGAACATCCACTGAGGCACATCAGCCATCAGATTCTAATGTCGGAGGGGAACCATGACTCATTCAGTCGGAGAGCCCTGCTCCTACTCTTCCACCAAAACAGACGTCCGCTCCAATTCTTTCTCCACTGGCTAGCCCTTTAAAGAGAAAACAAAAAGTTAAACTTCCTGAGCCTCAACAGGTTCCTGACTGGGAAGTATTTTCTCAAAGTCTCTTTAAGGCCTTTCAGGCTTTGCAGACACAATTACCTCCTGGACCCTTTCCTCATCCACCTGTAGAGGTTTCAGAGGAAGACTACTCCTCTTCAGAGGAATCCATTACTTATGAATCTCCAGTAGACCCCCCTCAAGGATTTCATTAACCCAGGGGAGGAGGACTCTATTACTCCTGAGTCCCCAGGGGAGGAATTCACCTTTGGAGACGCAATCTCTCTCATGAGGGAGCATTTTAAGTGGCAGGCATCAGAAGTGTCTGACACCAAGAAAAGATACTTTGACCTTTTAGAAGTGGAGCAACCATCTCCTTCTGCTGTGCCCCCATTGCTACCTGCCTTCCAGGATGCATTTCTAGCTGCCTCTCAGTCCCCAGACTCGCAACCTCCAGCCTCAAAGTGCCCTGACCGCTTCTATAAGGTCCCCCAGGAAACCCAGTTCCTCTTTAAAAATCCTCCAGCAGACCCAGCAGTTATTGCAGTCTCTACTGAAAAAACTTCAAGAAAATTGCCTTCTGCTGCTCTATACCCCATAGATAAAAATAGGAAATTCATGGACAGACTAGGGAAGAAAGTGTATACCTCCTCTACTCTGGCTATAAGGGCTCTCAACTGTCAAACACATATGGCTAGGTATGTCCTGGATACCATCATGAAAGCCTCTACCCTCCTCTCTGAGCCCCCTGGCTCCCCCATTAAAGCCCAAATCAACACCCTGCTTTCCACAGCATCCCAAGTGACTAGGCACTCCATTAAGTGCAGATGTGATGCTGTGGAAGCCTCATCTAAATCTGCTGCATCAGGATCAGTTTTTAGGTGATATTCCTGGGTGAGGCTACAACCTCTGCCTATGGATATACAAACAAAATTGCTTGACTCACCCCTAGAAAATAAGGCCCTGTTTGGCCAAGCATCAGCAGAGCTTCTCAAATCCCTTCAAGAAAAGGAAAAAGAACTACAAAACCTTAAACATTTACTGGTATCCCCTATACCCAGATACCAGAGGAACTACCCACAAAATCCTTCCTTTGTTAGAAGACTGTCCTCGCACACAGCTCCTTAGTCAAAGGGATGTAGACAGCCAAGGAAAAGCTCTACTCCCAAGTTTCCCACCAACTCTTCCACTACACCCTTTCGGAGTCAGTCTGACCAATCCAGACCACCTCCACTGTGACTTACCACATTTAGACCCAAACACCTCCCTGTCCCTTCGTCTCACCCTCTACCTAACCTCCTGGTGGATAATCACAACAGAACAATGGGTCCTCTCATAGTTTATGACTTGGTGGATATTACCACCCTTCCAGGGTATCCTCCAACCACCAAAAAAACAAACCCACCTTTTCCAACCCATCATTCAACAACTCCTAGCTCAGGGTACCATAGAAGAGGTACTCTGCCCACAAAGAAACACAGGCTTCTACTCCACAGTGTTTCTGGTACCGAGGAAAGACGGCCCATGGAGCCCAATCCTAGACTTGTCTTTCCTAAACCTCTTCCTCAAGGTACCCAGCTTCAAAATGATTACCTTACCCCTGCTGTTACCACTCATACGAACACAGGCTTTCATGGTAGCCCTGGATTTGAAGGCCGTCTACCTGCACATTCCTATACATCCAGGTTACAGGAAATTCCTCCACTTTGCAATAGGTTCTTGCCATTTTCAATTCTCTGCCTTGCCCTTTGGACTCTCCAACGCTCCTCAAGTGTTCACAAAGTGTCTAGCCCCCTTCATTGCTCACTGCAGGACTCAGGATATACAGATATACCCATATCTAAACAACCTGCTCATCCTTTATCAGGACCATCAAGTTTTTCTACTCCACCTACAACAGGTAACTTCCACCCTGACTCAGTTAGGGTTTACCATAAACCACAAAAAATCTCACCTGACCTCCTTTCAAGACGTGGTTTTCTTGGGATCCAAGATCAGGACAGAATGAAAGCCTTCATCCCAGACCAAAGAATACTAGACCTTTGTCTATATTTCAACAAACTCCTTACCCATTCCTTGACAGCTTGAGAATTCCTGAGAATGTTAAGCCACATGGCATCTCTTATATCCATGTTACCTCTGGCAAGATTCACATGCGAAAAATCCAGTGGATCCTAAAAAATTTATGGAGCCGACACTCCCAACCCCTAGACTCACCCCTTCCCCTTCTACTGTGTTTGAAGAGGGAACTCCAGTGGTGGGTTTCAGCACTTCACCTCAACCAAGGAACCTCCCCTACAGGTTCCAGACCCCATACAACAGATCTCCACATGTGCATTAGACTTGGAGTGGGGTGCAGTGCTTCTAATAAACCAAAATCAATTCTCTGTGCAAGGCAGATGGTCCAACCTAAGACTAAAGGACCATATCAACATCAAGGAAATGAGGGCATTACTGTTAGCCCTATTAACATTCAAATCATCTCCTCAGCCAGGAACCCTAAAAGTAATCACAGACAATACGACTGTCCTGTGGTACATAAACAAGCAAGGGAGAACAAAGTCCTACCCTCTTTGCAGCCTGGCCATTCAGATATGGAACCTAGCATCATCACTCCAGATCTAGATCCACCTAGTAGGAGTATATATTCCCTCAACAGAGAATGTTTTGGCAGACAAACTCAGCAGAACTTCAGCTCCTTCTCATGAATGGATGCTTCAGAGAGGGGTATTCCTGAACCTTAGCCACAAGTGGGGTATTTCACAAGCAGATCTCTTTGCCCCCCCCCCCCAGAACAGACAGATACCCAGCTTCTGCACAAGGGACCCACATCCACAAGCCTGCAAGGTGGACGCATTCTCCTTTTCTTGGGAGAGAATATTCCTTTATGCCTTGCCTCCCTTCACTCGGATTCAGAAAGTCCTCCTGAAAATACAGAGGGATAAACCCAAAATCCTGTTGGTGACCCCGTTTTGGCCAAGACAGCATTTGTTTCCCCTCCACCACTTACTAGCCAAGGGCAATCATCATAGGTTACCCCGCCGAATAGACCTGCTCACACAGGATGGGGACCCCTACTACACTCCCAGGTGAACAATCTGAAACTGACCTTATGGGTAATAGGGTTCTAATCCCCTACAGACGCATATGTTCAGAGGACATACTCAGTGTTCTGCAGGAGGCCAGAAAACCTAGTACCAGGAGAAGTTGTATATCTAAATGAAACCGATTCTCCAAGTGGTGTCAACAGAAAAGCCAGGACCCTCTAAGTACCACTGTACCTATGGTCCTTTCCTATTTGTGTGAACTACTTCACTCAGGACTAACTTACTCTTCAGTCAAAGTCCACTTATCTGCCATCTCTGCTTGTCTGCCCATATCACCTTCTCTGGCTTCCAGATTGGAAGTCAAGCTTTTTCTGAAAGGTGTACTTCACATCAGACCCCCCAGAAAACCTATACCCCCTCCTTGGGACCTGAATTTCTTACTAGAAAAACTCACATTACCACCCTTTGAGCCAGCCCATTCAGTATCCCTGAAACTATGCACCCTGAATACAGTTCTACTAGTGGCCCTCACCTCCGCCAAGAGGGTATCAGGGATACAAGCCCTTATGGCTACCTCTCCTTATCTTATTTTCCATAAGGACAGAGTTGCTCTCAGGACCAACCCCTCCTTCATGCTAAAGGTGAATGTTCTGTAGTCCTATCTCACCTTCATTCTTTACATATGGGATCGGAGCCGATCCTCTGCTCCGACTCAGCCTATTTCCAAGCTGGAAGACTTCTTGTTGGCTCTTGGCTAGGTAGGTATCCCATGGTGCACCAGTACAATCCCCAGATCTCGTTTGCTGCTTCAACGAATTTGGTTGTGCTTCTGTTTGGCTCTGGCTAAGTGATTCTATTTTTTTCCACTTTTACCAAAATTTTCTTGGCTGTTTAGTTTAGAATAGTTCAATATAGTTAAAATCTGTTACTGCTTATAGTAATCAGTTAGCGTAGTTGTTATTAAAGTTGTTAACTTCTATTTGCGCCCAGGAGCGGCCTTAGGTCAACTGGTGCCCTAGGCAAAAGGGCTCCATGGCGCCCCCTACCATACTATCTGGTGCCCCCATCCTGGTCTACCTACACCAAATAAATACTGGAAAAGTGCCCCTGCTACAGCAGCGCCCTAGGCGTCCACCTAGTTTTCCTATGCCTAAGACCGGCTATGTTCGCGCCATTTGGTGCAATTTTTGGCCTTTGGCCTTTACTTTCTTTGTTGGTATCCAGTGTACTGGTTTTTTGGATTAGCGTAGGTGCCTTTTGTGCACTAGTATTCTGTGTGTTTTGATAGAGTTTGGCGGTTTCCGCTTGCTATTTCGACTAATTATTAGCTTGTTGTTAGCATCATTTTTTGCTGATATTGTTAACAGAATTGCGTTCTGTTTGTGCTTGACATAAGTTTGAATTTGTGTCATTCTCTTTCTTTACTGTTTCAGTTGAGTGTGTGATATTTCTTACCTTTCTAACTTTTGGGTCTGTTTCAGTTAGAAGACCCTATCTCTTCCTTTCCCGGGCTAGGCCCATTTAAATTAGAGAACCTAGTCCTCATGGTATCCTTTCCTTTCTGCAGGGCTAGGTCTGTTTAAATTAGAAGACCTAGTCCTCTTTCTTCTTCTCTTTGTGCGTGTGCTATACTGATAATCAGAATGTCTAAAGAGAGTAAGGAGCATAAGCCATCCGGCTTCAAGAAATGTATTAAGTGCTCCCAAAAATGTCTATAATGGATGGTCACAGTAACTGCGTTTACTGTTTAGGGGCCATCCATTTACAAGAGACCTGTTTATTTTGTCATGCATTTAGTCCTAGGGTGTTGCAGGAAAGGAAGAACAAGTTAATCCTAAAAGGTCTTCTTAAACCGTCTTTCGAGGAAGATTTGTCTAGTTCCTAGTTCCTCATCATCCTCTAAATCTACCAAAGGAAAGTCAAAATCTTCTAAGAGGCCCTCCCCGGCACTGGCTGGTGTCTCGGAGCCACCTCTTAAAGTTGCAGAAACTATCTCATCTGCTCCACAGACATCAGAGCCGACTGAGAGCAGCATTGTTGTTGCAGGGTTGGTTCCAGGTTTGTCGGAACTGACTGCTGAGACTATTGAGACTGCTTCTCGGTGCCGGTCTATGGACCCTCTTCCGGCCTCCTTGTTATTGAAGTCTCCTGTACCTTCGAGATCTCGATCTCCTACTATGTCATCCAAGTCTTCCAGGAGTTTATCGGAAGAAGATGTGGAGAGGGTAGTGCTGAGACTTTTGAAGTAGTCTGCTTTGCCTAAATTGTTGTTGGCTCAGACCCAGTTGGCTCTGGAGCCACTTGAGCCCGTTCAACCCTCTGTGTTCATTCCTACTCCGAGCCATGCTGGTCTTTCAGAGCCGGAGTGTTTGGTACCACCGGTGGAACCTTTGGTTCCAGCTCCCATTGTGGCTGTTTCGGAGCCGAGTTCTGCTCCGACACTTTCGGTGCTGTCCATAATGTCCAGGGGCCGAAGCTGTCCAGTCGGCCCGAAGAGGGATGCTTGGAACCGAACTTCTTCGGTCCCGAGTCTTCCTCTCAGCGGGTTGGCTAGGGTGAGTTTGGACCCTGCATCTATCTCTGAGCCGATGGCTCTGGCGCCGATGGCATCCTCTGTCTCCTTGGAGCTGGAGAGGTCCTCGGAGCTGGAGAGGTCGGCTTTCGAGATGATGAGTGTGCTGTCCCGACCGTCAGCTCCTACCAGAGGTACCAGCACCCCCCCCCCATAGCACCTACTTCTGTCTCAGCTCCTACTCCCTCCAGCAGCAGCAGAGACACCAAGCCTCAGGAGCCACCAGCTGGTGGCCCCCACCGTTCCGAGACCTCCTCGGAATTCCTTCTGAGGAGCCCCCATGGAAGAGGACTTGTAAGAGGAAGCATGTCGACTCCCAGGATGAGTCTTTGGCATCTGACACTGACTTCGAGGAGTCAGAAGGGTCCCCCAAGTTGTCCTCTGATGTCTCTTTCGTAGATATTCTGGAGATCCTTAAACAGAGGTGCGGCTGGCCCACTGTCACCCCTTCTGATGATGAGTCGGTGTACCTGAAGGCTTTCAAGTCTCACCCTTCTGCCTATTGGGTGTCTCCGCCCTTCGACGAAGTGATGGATTTAGTTAGTCGAAAGGTGTGGGATACTCCTGATGCCGTGGAGCCAGTCCCCAGGAGACCGAGCAAGTTCCTTTCTTCCCCTCCAGGAAAAGATTTTTTATCTAAAGGTGTGCCTGTAGATGTCATGGTGGCGGCGGCAGCCACTAAGAAGGAGTTAGCTGAGACTTCTTCTTCTGTTCATCTGCCGAATAAGGAGTCTCGAACAATGGACAGATACGGGAAGCGTATCTTTTCTTCAGCGGCATTTACCCTTAGATCGCTGAATTACCTTACTCACTTTACGAGGCTCCAGAGAGATCTCCTTAAAGAGTTAGGAGACTGTTTACAAGGTACATGTACTGAGGGAGTCCCTGACAAGGTTTCTGCCCAGTTGTCCACCTTGAACTCTATCGTTAACTCTTCCATGCGGCTTATTTCGTATGCGGCCGATGGAGCTCGTAGAGCAGCGGGTTCAGGAATTTCCCTGAGGTGTCATTCCTGGATGCGTTTGGGCAACTTTGCGGAACCGTTTAAGTCTACCTTTACCAACGCCCCCTTCAACGGTTCCTCATTGTTTGGATCCAAGGTAAACTACACTCTCACCCAGTGTGAGCAAGAAGGAAAAACGCTCTCTGCCGTGGGAGTACGTTTTACTGTTCCCTCTAGACCATACCCTAAGGGTCACAGGGGCAGTAAGATGTGGTTCAAGAAGTCCCAGAGGTTTTTCCAGGAGGCACAAGGTGACTCCTCCAGCAGAGGAGGAGGAGGAAATGGTAGACGTCGCCCTAGAGGCAGGGGCGGTCTGCAAAACCAGGGAGGTCGCGATTCCTTTCTGGGCTGGCCTTACCAGCGCTCCTGATGTGGGGCCCGACTGTGCTTCTTTGGGGCCGGTTGGGGGTTGCATTTCTTTGTATCCAGAAGCCTGGCTAAGTATCACTTAAGACAAGTGGGTGCAAAAAAATCATTACCAGAGGTTATGTCATACCTTTTCCACCCAGTCACAGGGATCAGGCAACTGTGGAGGTCAACAAGTTGCTGTCAAAAAGAGTCATCTAGACTCTCCCAGCAGACCAAAAAGTATACTCAAGATTCTTTTTAGTGCCAAAACATACATGGGACTGGTTGCCCATTCTGGACCTCAGAAGATTGAACGAATCAGTAAAGAAGAACAAGTAGTTCTGGATGGTAACACTGCAGTCTGTACTCCCATTGTTAGGAAAAGACAATTGGATGTGCTCAGTAGATCTCCAAGGCGCTTACTACCACATAAAAATGGACAGGGCATCAAGGAGTCATCTACGCTTCTGGCTGGGAGCCAGTCACTACCAGTTCTGTGCTCTGCCCTTTGTTCTCACCACAGCCCCCAGGGTGTTCAAATGTATGGCAGTAGTGACAGCTCACCTGAGAGGTTGAGGATTCCGGGTGTTTCCGTATTTGGACGACTGGCTGCTAACCGCCCCCACCAGGCATCTACTCCTTCAGAGCAGGGACGCTACTATTCAGCTTTGTGCCCAACTGGAAATCTCTCTAAATTGGGAAAAATCTGCCTTATTGCCCTCTCAATCTGTGATTTTTAGAGGCGCAGAGATAGGCACAGTAAACATGGTGGTTCGTCTTCCTGCCGAAGGAGCACAAAACCTGGTTCTTCAAATTCAGCATCTTCTTCCCTTGTGAAGGGTCAAAGCCAAGATTGTTGTGCAGCTCCTTGGGACCATGGCTTCCACCATACTATTAGTGCCACTAGCCAAGTTACACATGAGAATTCTTCAGTAGCTCCTGTCGTCCCAATGGTCCTTTCAGCACCTTCCATTATCCCATCATATTCTACTGACAGAATCTTGCAAGAAGGACCTCCTTTGGTGGACATTACCCAATCAACTGACCACAAGCGCTTCATTTGTTCCTCGCCAACCTGTTGCCACTGTGACCACGGATGCCTCACAGATAGGATAGGGGGGGCATTATCTAGGCAGGACTGTCCAAGGCACATGGCAAGACCACAAGGCTCACCTGCATATCAGTGTTCTAGAGATGAGGGCGGTACTCCTGGCGTTGCAAACACTTCACGACCTTCTTCCTCTGGGGACTATTGCAATACAGTCAGACAACATGTCGGTAGTATGGTACATCAACAAACAGGGCGGAACCAGATCTTACCCTCTCTGTCGAGAGGCCATGCGAGTTTGGGAATGGGCGATATCTTCCCAGCGCTTTCTGGTGGCAACGCACATTCCAGGGATGACCAACGTGATAGCCGACAAGCTCAGCCGGGTGATCCTGATGCCTCACGAGTGGTCTCTGAAACAGGAAACAGCGGAACAGATTTTCCGCAGGTGGGGACAGCCTTGCTGCGATCTCTTTGCCAGCCCAATCAATGCCAAATGCAGCAGCTACTTTTCCCTCATCCCCCCTCCAGGGGAGTCACCCAGAGACGCACTTGTTCACAATTGGACCCTGGGTCTCCTGTAATGCTTTTCCTCCCTTTCCTCTCATTCCCAAGGTGATTCAGAAAGCAAAACAGCTGGGAAGCAAACTGATCCTCATTGCTCCTTACTCGCCTTGTCAGGTTTGGTTCCCCTTCCTCGAGCCTCTTCTCCTGGACAATCCTTGGATTCTGGTCCCAGTTCCAGACCTGTTGACTCACGTCAGGTTCGCTTCACCCCTCTTTACACACCCTCAGTTTGACAGTGTGGCTGCTCCAGTTCCATGCCTAGTCAGGCTTCACGACTTCTCACCTTCCGTGATTCATATCCTTACGTCTTCTCATAAACCTTCCACTAGGAGACTATATTCCAGTAAATGGAAAAAATTCTCTTTTTGTGCAGAGAAAATGGATGTTGACCCCTACACTGCCTCCGTTCCAGTGGTTTTGGAATTTCTTTCTGAACTGTTTCACCAAGGATCTGCGGCTGCCACTGTCAGAGTCCAATTGGCAGCGGTTTCAAATTTTCATCTAGGTTTCCCAGATTCTAACTTGATGTCTCATGAATTGTGCAAAACCTTCCTCAAAGGTGTCACTTTGCTAAGACCTCCTGTTCAAGAGCCTGTGGCCTCATGGGATTTAAACTTTGTGTTCTCAAAATTAACATCTCAGCCTTTTGAGCCTTCTCATTCATGCTCTTTGAAGTTTTTGTCATGGAAGACGTTGTTTTTGTTGGCTATCACGTCTGCAGACGGGTGTCAGAATTGCAAGCTTTGTCTGTTAAACCACCTTATCTGATTTTTCATAAATACAGGGTGTCCCTTCGTACTAACCCTTCCTTTGTCCCCAAGGTCTGTTCCCATGCCACTTTGAATCAGTCCATAGAACTTCCGGTTTTCTTTCCGAATCACTCTAATGCAGCTGAGTACAGATTTCACCAGCTGGATGTCCATAGACAGTTACATTTTTATTTGCACCGGACTAAAGACATCAGAAAATCGATCAACTATTCATTTCCTTTTCCGAATCCAGGTTGGGCTTACCAGTTTCCAAAGTGACTCTCTCATACTGGATTTCTATCTGTATAGCTTATGTTTACAGTTCTGAGGATAAACCTTTACCCTTTAAAGTCAAGGCTCATTGTACCAGATCTCAATCTACCTCTGCAGCCTTTCAAGCCAGGGTTCCACTTGATAATATTTGTGCAGCTGCTACGTGGGCTACTCCTTACACTTTTATTACTCATTACAAATTGAATTTAACCTCCAGGGGTAGAACATCTTTTGGTTCCACGGTACTCAGGAGTATTTTTCCTTGAGCCACCCAAGAATAAGGTGCTAGGAACGCTGTCCCATATGTAAAGAATGAAGGTGAGATACGACTACAGAACATAAAGAAGTTATGTACTTACCATAACGTTCCATGTTTGTAGTCCATCTCACCCTTCATTCTTTCGAACCCACCCTCCTGCCCCCATCCTGGAAGTACCTAGAGACAGAAAAATACTAATTTTATTATTTATGGGGACCTGTTAGTATTGGCTTCTTTGTGTATGTTGTTATTATTTCTTCTAGTCAGCAGCAAACAAGATCTGGGGATTGTACTGGTGCACCATGGGTACCTACCTAGCCACGAGCCAACCAGAAGTCTTCCAGCTTGTAAATAGGCCAAGTCAGAGCCATGGATCGGCTCCAGTACCATATGTAAAGAATGAAGGGTGAGATGGGCTACAAACATGGAATGTTATGGTAAATACATAATTTCTTTTTAATGAACTCTCATTAAACCAGACCATTGACCTATCAGTCTTCTACCCTCATCCACAAAATTCCTCTGAGAGGACTCTCCATTCCTTGGATGTCCACAGGCAACAGAGGTACTACTTGGACAAAACTAAACCGATTAGAAAGTCTGACCAGTTATTCATCTCCTTCCATCTGAGAGATCTAAGGAGGCAGTCTCCAAACAGACCATTTCTTCATGGATCTCAAAATCCATTGGCATGTGCTATTCCTATCATGGAAAATCCTTGCATGGTTATGTCAAACCTCACTCTACCGGGGCAGCTTCCTCCTCAGCTGCCTTTTTCAAAGGGACCAACTACGCTTCCATTTTAGAAGCAGCCACTTGGACCTCGGTTCACATCTTTACCAAGCATTATAAACTGGACCTAGCCTCGAGAGCAAGAGCAGGGTTTGCCAGGTCAATTCTCCAAGGCCTTATTGACCACGGAACCCAATCCTCCACCCAGGCTCATACCTAAAGCTCTGGTACTCTCCCTACTGTAATGAGTACTGCAACATGAGAATAGAAGAACATAGAATAGTTGTGTAATTACTCACCATAACCCTAGATGTCCTTCTCTTCCATGTTGCAGTATTCAGTACCACCCACCTTCTCCCTCTACCTTACCTAACATACCATGGCCTACCTGTGGGGACATAGTCATTCTCTTCCCCAGTCTCCACACTCAACATAGCCTACCTACTACCCTAGATATAGTCTACATGTAAGTCGAAGGGTTTCCCTAGTAGGACCCTCTCCCACAGGAGTACTACTGTGTGCGGCAGTTCATTCTGAAGAGAGTTCGTATAGACGTCACTTTTATACCCTGCATCAGTTTGTGGCCCTGCCAAGGGACATCACATGTACCCTGCTGGAGCAAAGACTTTGGTATACTGGCCGGATGACGTGGCTGCAGGCAGCAACCTCCCTACTGTAATGAACACTGCAGCATGGAAGAGAAAGACATCTAAGGTTATGGTAAGTTCTTACACAACTATTCTTTCTCCATTTTGGCTCTGGCTAAGTGTATTTTATTTTTTCTTCTAATACTTAGAATAATTGTTTTTTCTGTGAGTTTTATAGTTATATCTTAGATAGGTTGTTTGTCTTCTGATTTATTATTTGGCCGTTGTTTTTTTTTCACTTTAGGCCATTATATACCTCCCCTATCCCCTTCCCCTTTCTGCTAGGCTCGTTTAAGTTAGAGAGCCTTTTAAAAGTTTATTTAATTTTATATATTTTCTTACCTGTTCATTGTCTAAACAGTAAGCTCTTTTTAGGTAGACAGGTACTGTTGGTCCATTTTAGTTAGAGGGCCTTCTTCCCTGTGTTTTCCCTCCTTTCTATCAGAGGTCAGATTGTTGTGTTCTTTTTAAGACTGTCTCGTCCTTTCCTATTTCTAGTTACAGTTTGCTTAAATATAAAAAAAAATTGCTGTTGTTGTTGTTAAACATTAGGTTAGTTAAAATGTCTAAAGAAACTAAAGAATCCAAACCTAGATTCAAAAAGTGCACAAAATGCAGTCAAAAAATGTCTTTGACAGATGGTCACACAGTTTGTGTCTACCGTCTTGGTGCTGTTCACTTGCAGGAATCATGTGCCATATGGCATGCATTCAGTGTATTGTCAGAATGGAAAAATACCCTCATATTAAGAGGGTTACTGAAGACTCCATTTACAGTAGCACTTGAAGGTCAGAGTTCCTCTAAATTATTTAAAAGTCTTGTCTTCCAAAACAGAGAAATTGGGGAAAAGAATTTCTACTTTTCCACCCAGTCGGAACCATCAAAAAAATTGACAACAGAGTCCTCTTCGGATCCGAATACATTCAGAACTGAAAAATCTTCCTCCTCTGCTCCTGTGGTAAATTTCAGAGCTGATGGAGTTTCAAATATGGAGCCAGTCCCCAGAACTGGAACCGGTTTCCCCAATCCTGAGATCTCCATTGCTCCAGCGGATCAGATCTCCTGCTCCCTCCTCTCGATCATCCAGAAGCCTCTTCGACGATTATGTGGATCGTTTGGTGCAGAGACTTTTGTGGACACTGGCGCTGGCCACACTTCTGTCGACTCCAACCCGTAGGGATTCGGTGCCAACCAAGACTTCCTCCCCTTCATCAATTCCTCCTCCAATCCATTCTGGGACCTTGGAGCCGGAGTGTCTGGAACTGGTTGAAGTGGAACCGTCGGACCTGAGACCTGCACCAGGATCTTCAGGCCCGACTATGGCTTTGACCTTTTCATTTCCTTCTGAACTGAAGGGGTCTGGGAGTCTATGCTCTCTGGTCTGGTCCAGGGAGGACAGTTGTCTGTTCTGAACTTAGTGGCTTTGGCGCGGGTGAGCTCGGCTCCCACATCAGCTTCGGAGCCAACCCCCTTGGATCTTGGAATGTCTTCTAGACCTTCGAGACTGGGACATTCCTCAGATCGTGGGGGGCCTTCGAGGTAATGAGAAGAGTGTTGTCACCACCGACAGCTCCACTGCCAGGTACAGACATTCTTCTCCCAAAAGCGCCAGTGTCTGCCTCAGCAGCACATCCACACGAGCATGGAGACCCAAAGCCTCAGGATGCCCCATTGGATGAAGCCCCCTTCTTCTGAAACCTCTCCAGAATACCCTTCCAAAGAGGTCCCTCGAAAGAGATTATGCAAGAGGAAGCATTTAGACTTCCCGGAGGAGTCCATCACTTCAAATACAGACCTTGATGAGTCGGAAGGGTCCCCACTGTCACCCTCTGGGGATGTATCCTTTACGGACATCCTAGAAAACCTGAAACAGAGAGGTGGCTGGAAGCTCATCAACCCTTCTGAGGAGGAGTGCATATACCTGGAGGCTTTCAGGTCTCACCCTTCCACCTCTTGTGTGTCTCCGCCTTTTGACGAACACGTGAATATAGTTAGTCGAAAGGTGTAGGAGTCTTCCAGATACAGTGGAACCAGTTCCTCGGAGGCCAAATTATTTCAGCACCTTCAGCCAAAGAGTATCTTACAAGGGGTGTCCCGGTAGATGCTATGGTGGTGGCAGCAGCCACCAAAAAAGAACTGTCAGAAACATCTTCATCTGTCCATCCACCGAACAAGGCGTCTCATAAGATGGACAGATATGGTAAGCGCATATTCTTTTCAGCGACATTTGCTCTTAGATCGCTTAACTACTTGACTCATTTTACCAGATTACGGAGACCTCTCCTGAAAGAGCTAGGAGATACTCTACAAGGTTCATTAGCTGCAGGGGTGTCACACAAGGTTTCCTCCCAGCTCTCTACCTTAAACACTGTGGTTAACTCCTCCATAAGGCTTATTTCTTACGCAGCAGATGGAGCGAGTAGAGTAGCAAGTTCAGGAATTTCCCTGAGGAGACATACCTGGATGCGCTTGTGCGACTTTGCAGAGCCTTTTAAGTCTACGTTTATCAATGCTCCTTTCGATGGTTCATCACTTTTTGGACCGAAAGAAAGATGCACTCACCAGGTACAAGCAAGAAAGAAAACTATCTCCACCATTGGAGTACGTTTTTTCCTACCTTCTAGACCCTATCCCAAAGGTCAAAAGAGAGGAAAGATGTGGTTCTGAAAGTCCAGAAGAGTTTTTTCAGGATGCACACGGAGACACTTCCCCCAGGGGCAGAAGGGGAAGCAATAATGGGAGGCGCCGTCCTTGTGGCAGAGGAGGTCCGCAAAATCAGGGTGACCAAGATTCATTTTGCGGTAGGTCCTTTCAGTGCTCCTGAAAGGAGGCCCATCTCTCCATCTCTGGGGGCAGTTGGGGGTTGCTTGTCTTTGTACCCAGAAACCTGGCAAAAAATAAAAGACAAATGAGTACAAAGCATCGTGTCCAGGGGCTACTCTGTACCCTTTTTTTCCCCATCCCAAACATGAAAAATATCCCGGACATTCCCCCCAATCAGCGGGAACAGGCAACTCTAGAGATTCAAAAGTTGCTAAACAAAAAGTCATCCAGACAGTCCACACAGACCAAATAGGATCCGGAACTTACTCAAAGTTTTTTTTAGTTCCAAAGAAAACAGGGGACTGGAGACCCATTCTGGATCTCAGCAGATTGAACAGATCAGTAAGTAAAACAAAGTTCCGGAAGGTAACACTGCAGTTGTTTCTTCCCTTTTTGGGAAAAGACAATTGAATGTGCTCTATAAACTTCCAGAATGAGTACTACCACATAAAAATGGACAGGCCATCCAGAAGTCAACTGCACTTTCGGCTGGGAGCCATTAATTGTCAGTTTCGAGCCCTGCCCTTTGGTCTCACCATAGCTTCCAAAGTGTTCACCAAGTGTATTGCAGTGATCACTTCTCACTTGAGATGTCTGTGATTCCAAGAGTTTCCATATCTAGACGACTGGCTCCTAACTGCCACCACCAAGCATCTACTACAAAAAGCAAGAGACACCACATTACTTCTCTGCTCTCACCTAGGCGTCATGATAAACTTCGAAAAATCTGCCTTGTTGCCATCTCAACGTATCATTTTCATAAGAGTAGACTAAGACACGACACACATGATGGCAAAACGTCCTACAGAAAGAGCTCTAACTTTGAGACAACAAATCTTGAACCTTCTCTCAAAAACAGGTACAAGCAAAATCAGTTTTGCAAGTCGTGGGAACCCTGGCAACAGCGATAAACTTAGTTCCATTAACACAGATGCACATGAGAATACTGCAGTGGGTACTGTTCGCACAGTGGTCGTTGCAGGAACTACCCATGTCTCACCGAATTCTAATAACAGAGTCCTGCAAAAAAGACCTTCGCTGGTGGCTTCACTCCATTCATGTAGCATCAGGTCTACTATTTGTCCCTCCATAGCCTTTGGCCACAGTAACCATGGACGCCTTCCAGGCAGGGTGGGGGAGGCATTATTGGGGAAGGACAGTCCAAGGCACTTGGCAAGATCACAAGGTCCATTTTCACATCAATGTCCTAGAGATGAGAGTGGTGCTTTTGGCATTGCAGGCACTACAGGACTCTCTTCCACTGGGAAGTATTGCAATACAGATAGACAACATTTCAGTTGTTTGGTACATAAACAAGGAGGCACCAGGTCCTATCCTCTTTGTCGAGAGGCCCTGAGAGTATGACAGTGGGCGACCTCCTCCCAAGGCTTTCTGATAGCAATACACATCCCGGGGAAATCCAGCGTGGTAGCAGACAAACTCAACAGAGCAATTCTGATGCCTTACAAGTGGTCCCTAAAACAAGAAGCAGTGGAGTTGATTTTCTGCAGATGGGGCCAGCCTTGCTGTGACCTTTTTGCCACATCATAAATGCCAAATGCAGCAGCTATTTTGCCCTAATCCCCCCTCCGGGGGAGTCACCAAGGGATGCACTTGTACATGATTGGCCCTCGGGTCTCCTTTATGTATTCCCTCCCTTTCCTTTGATACCCAAAGTTTTTCAGAAAGCCATTTCATTGGGAAGCAATCTGATTCTCATTGCCCTGTACTGGCCTCATCAAATTTGGTTCCCCTTCCTATGGCCTCATCTCCAGGAGGAGCCGTGGATTCTGGACCCAGTTCCAGACCTTCTGACTAGTACGTCAGGAACGCTCCACCCCTCTCTTCATACCCTGAAGTTGACAGCTTGGCTGCTCCAATTCCAAAAATAGCCAGGCTCCCTGACCTTTCCTCTTCTGTAAAACATATCTTGATCTCCTCTCCTAAGGCCTCAACAAGGAAACTTTACTTGAGCAAGTAGATTTTCTTCCTGGGCATTAAGTAAGCAGATTTATCCCTTTTTCTACTCCTATTGCTTCCATTCTCAAATTTCAAGGATTTTAATGAAGGAGCAGCTGCAGCTACCATTCGAGTCCAGTTAGCAGCAATATCCAATTTTTACATGAATGATTTAGCCACAATTCTTATGTCTCACAGTCTATGTAAAGCCTTCCTGTATCTAAGGTCACACTTTCAAGATGGTTATCAGACTGCAATAACTATACGTACAAATCTAATAATAAAAATCTTCCTGGGATAATCAAAGCTCATTCTACAAGAGCCATAGCAGCTTCTTCTGCCATTCACTCTAGACTACCAGTTGACACCATCTGTGCTGCTGCAACATGTGCAAGGCCACCATACCTTTTTCACTCATTACAAAGTGGATTTGGTGTCCAGGAACAAGGCCTCCTTGGGTCCACTGTTCTGAAGAATATTCTCCCATGACCCACCCAAGAAATATGGTGTTAGGGATGCTGTCCCAGCCCATGAGGAATGAAGTCGAGATAGAACATCATCACATAAAGAAGTTATGTATTCACCATAACGTCCCATGTGTGTTGTTCGTGTCGCCTTCATTCTTGCATCCCATATTATCAGCAAACAGGATCTGAGGAGCTTTCCTTGTGCATTATGGGATAGGGATACAGCCCATGAGCCAGTGGAAGACCTTGAGCTTTTGTAAACGGTTAAGTCAGAACCGAGGGTTGGTTCTGAACCTAACCAGTGAAGAATGAACCTAACCAGTGAAGAATGAAGGCGAGATGAAAAACACACATGGAACGTTATGGTGAGTACATAACTTCTTTTTTACATGGTAGGATCATGATAAACTGAAAATATCAACACTTGCGTCATTGTCTGTTATATAGGTTTGTGTAGGGTTATAAAAGTAATCTGCATCTGTAGAAATATTTTCATGTCCGATACCTACATTCTTTGACACTTCTCAGTAAAATACCTTTATCAGATAACATGTCCAGTAACAGGTAAAGTAATGTATTCCATAGACGATCTATGGAGAAAGTGGTTGTAACAGTGTTACTTCATGTGGCAGTTGAGCTGCCATAGATTTTCAGGTATGTAGGCTTATCTGAAGTTCTTTTGGACCTGTCTATGAATAGGTTCTTGGCTGTCAGACAATCTCTGATTAGAATTGTCACTTTCTGGCAAAGTGTCAGACACTTGTCAGAAGTAATCCCTTTGTAAAGAAAACTTTACAGGACAATCCAAAAAACTTACAGAAGGTGAACCAAAGAATAGGAGTAATGCTGTAGGAGTAGGAAATTAAAAGGTGAACGTGGTACTGGATTAGGTTATATTAGTATGTACAGTGGCTCTCTTCATTCTCTCCTTCAGCATCTCCCCATCCATCCAAGAGAGGAGTTAGTAAAGAAGATTCAGGCAAAAGTTGATAACTAGGTGGTAAGACGGATGGCTCACAGATCTGGAGAGGAAAGGTTCAGAGCCAAAAGAGAATTGCCTCACATTTTCTCAGTTAAGCCTTAGGCTTTAATGTTGTTTAATTTTTAAGGGTTGACAGTATTTCAGAAGATGGAATGGAAAGAGGTAGGACAGGGTAAGAAAATAGAAAAGTGCCACTTTTTTACATTGTAACAAGGAGGTGAGTCAGTAGTCTGAAGCCGTATTACTAGTCTGGGAGAATGTCATATTGACTGGAGTAGTGCAAGATTTGCTTGTATATTAATTTTTAAAGAATTTAGCTAGAGGGTCATGGTTTGCTATTGGCCAGTAATCATTTGCTGTTTTAGGGGTAGCACCTTCGGGTTAAGGTCTCATGAGTGCTCTTTTGAGTAGACTGGGAACTACACTGTTACAAAAAGAGCATGGCTAAATATGTGAGATAGTGATCTAGCAAATTGCTGACCCCCTCATTTAGGTGTTAGGGAGTGGATAAGGTAGAAATGTGAAGTCAAGCTGGCAGGAATTTTTTCAATATAATCTTTAATCTCCTTTTTTGTAATAGTTCTGAAATGGAATTATGGGTAGTCATTGTAAATGTATAATAGTTCAGTGGCATTGAGCTTGATGACCTGATGGACCACCTCACTAAGAAGTGAGGTACTGTAGGTTATGCCTTTCATAATATAATAGTTTTCAGCTCCAAGAAAATTTTCAGAGGCCTTGCTGATAAAATAAAATACAAAAAATAATATATTTTCTGCATCAAAACATGTGTAAGTTGTTATTGCGTATGGTAAATAGGATTACAGTTAACTCCAAGAGTGTATTTATCTGTTTTCAAAGCCATCAAATGGTCTGGCTGTTGCCTCTTGCACGTCTTAAGTCAGCTCTTCTGTCATCTGTAAAAATAAATTATTTTAATCCATTATATCTGTAAATATATATCCGCGGTGGTGCAGCGGTAGCGTTGTTGCCTCACAGCAAGAGATTCTCCCGTTCGATTCTCAGCTGGAGTGCGGGGAGTGCCTTCTGTGTGGAGTCTGCATGTCCTCCCCGCGGTTGGGTGGACGTTCAAAAGACATGCATAAATGGGCGTGCCGTCGTTGAAGGTTGAATGTCGAGCTGGCACCTTGGCATTCGTGAAAATCTACTGCCAATCATTAGCGGACCGGAGTTCCGCTGTGGCGACCCCTAACCAGGAAAAGCCGAAAGACAAACAACAACATATCTGTAAATGCTTAAGACTGTGCAGCATTACTGTTAAACCTGACATCACACTTTTTGCAGTGTGAGATTGTATCACTTATGTCATAATCTGCATTGCATGTTGACAGGCTATGAATTTCCACAGAATGTTTGCCATTACTTATGTGCTTTAACTTCAAATCCTTTCTGATACAAAACTTGCATAACTAGCTTGTTAATGTGTCAAAGTATTGGTTTTGTAGTTCTTTTTTTTTTTGCTTGAATCTAGTTATCGCCTGTATTTCTTCTTTTTATGTAGAAGGAAAATGCAGTTTTAATTTTTTACATAATAAAAAAAATTTTTTTCAGCTTAAAATTGTGATTTGTAATACAAGCATTAATTCCCTAGTCCCCAGTTTCGTATTATAGGGTATGTAAACTTAATGTGTATGTTTGCGTAAATATGTTTATGTGTGCATATATAATGTTGCGCAGATGTTTCTGGAGTGCAGAATATAACAAAGTTTTGTGGACCGTGGGTGGAGCCCATTGGCTGAAGTAGTGGCATCTGTTGGAATTTTGTCTTGCAGAATGAAATATCTTTTGAATTTATTGCTTTAAAATAAAAGGAGGTAGTTTGTTGAAAGGTTGCTTGTCATCTTGAAATTCTTTTCCTTTTTGAGTTGGTGGGAAGTAATGATGAGAACTATTTTAGAAAATTGTAGGAAGTTAAGCAACCCGATTATGTAGTAATAGCATCACTTTGTAAGGCTTAATTATGAGCTGTTGTTTTGTTTTCCAGATACCACTTTTTGTGATTGTTTTGTAATGAGGTTTGTGAAGCAAGGAAGAAGTGTGAGTTGTGATACCTTGTAGTGAGTGCTCTTTGCTATATCTCTTTTCAGTATAAATATATTTCTAAATTCTGCTGAGGGTGTGTTTTCCATTGCCAGCATACTTCATCTGTTACTCTGCATAGTGTTAGTGAACCAGTTTGATGATAATTATGTTGATAGTGTTGTTTACAAAAGAATATTACTGTATTATCTTCTGGCAGCGTTTGTTCAAAGGAGTGGGCAGAGAATAAAGAAATGTCATTGCCTTGGGCTTCAACTTCATTTTTTGGTGTTCCTTAGGAGAAAGTCTCCCAGTCTCCCCTTCCTCTTCTAGACATCCCTGTATTCAATATCATCCCAGAACTGTGTGTATCTTTAGGGTTTCTGGTTGTGGAGGATTGTGTCAGTTGTAAGATGCTATTAAATGTTTCTAGAGACCATCGTATCTCCTCTGAGGGTGGTCTGCCCAGTTTTGAAGAATGCCACATTGAACGTTAGCCAATATAGAAGCTATTGGAACATTTGTGTGAAGTGTAGTCGTGTCTCAGGCTTAAAATGACTATTGTCTGTATAACTGTGTCTTATTTTCTCTTCTTAAATTTGGAGTAAAATGACTATTTTTTCATTATCATTCTAAATGTAGGTGCTACAATGCTTTTGGAGCTAGGAGCACAGGGTGTTTTATAGCTAAGTATTCCAGTATAATCCCCTGAAGTCTACATTGATATGTGTCAAAATATTTTACAGATGTATCTTTTATGTGCAGGTGCTAAAATAACCAAAAACTAATAGTAATATGGACATAGCTTTCTTGAAAATGTTCAGTAGTAAAGTAGTGAAACACTTTCCCATTTTTCTCACAATCTGAATGAAGAAGTCTGTTGTATACTAAACAAAAATGCTCACTCTGTTATTAAAGTGTGGTTTGGTGATAGAAATTATGTTTTTTTAAGTTATGAAGTTAAGTCATGTTAGTGTAAAAGTAAGATAAAATATAGTTATTTTCTGTAAAATATTTTGTGTAGTTAAAAAATCTAAAGTAAAAGTTATCTTGTTTTTTTTTTAAAGAAATTCTACTGAACTGGGGTTTTCAGCTGCCTTTTTCTGCAACTGTTTCTAAGTTCAAACATGACATGCATTTTATAAGTGTATTCATTTTAAATACAGAGGGTCACAAATCTTCCTGCTTTGTACTTTTAAGTGCAGTTGCCTACTGTTAATAAATTGCTTAGTCACTGAATGCTGTATTTTAGGCCACGTACAATTACCAAGTTAAAATAAATGTTTTCATGTTTTAAAAACATATTGTAGAAAGCCTAAATATTTGGGGAAATGAGGCAGGACCGGACACCTGGATGCCCTGGTACAGTGAGATTTATCTCAAATGTGAGTTGCAGTCTGTGGCCATGATGAATCACTGGCATGTTACCAGAAACCTGAGGGTCATAATTTTATGTTTTGCTATCTCTTTTCAATCTCACAGTTGGCAAGAGCTAGTATAATCAATTCAGTGACAGGGATACAAGAGCCTGCCATGTATAGAGTCAGCAAAAGGTAAGAGGTTTCCATCAGAAGCCAGATGGAAGTAGTTTGATTGACACCAGTGATTTCATTCGGCAATGGCCTGTTAAACTACAGGGGGGAACATATGTAAACTTGGCAATAAACACAGTTGTTTGGATGGATATTGTTGCACTTTCCTCAAGAGGCAAATACCAAAGGATGTTTATTCAGCAGAACAAAGCCAAAAGTCAAGACAGTGAATAGCTTATCTCTGTAAAAGAGTGTCTGGCATTACAGTCTGCATATAAAATGTATAGGGCTGATACCCAAAAGAGAATAGCACACATTCTGAATTCATGCCCCCCACACACACACACACACACACTTATTTTTATTTTATTTTTTTAATTCCCAGGTTGTTATAGTTTTAGAAACAAGCATTTATGTGTACATGGGTGTGTATGTAATCTACACACTCACACTAAGGATTTTGCTGTAGGTAATGATTCTGTGAAATTAGTCAAAGATTTAGATTGCCAGAGATGTGCATGTATGGTGCCAGTATTTATAGTAGGTATATTTATGGTTTTGTTCTCTCGGGCGAATATCCTTTAATGTTTGCCCCTTCAGGACTGTACTGTGGATTAGCTGGAAGGATTAAAAATTCCATAGAGCCAGCAGTCAGGATATCTGAAATGTGGTAGAGGGAAGTGTTGTCACTCTCTAAATGTCAATCAGAAGCCTTCTTGTCTGGCTAATGTTAAAGTGTTAATTTTTGCTTTGTTTTATTTATTGTCTGGCATTTTTTTAACACAGTTGGCCCGAGCAACGGTACGTGACCCTAAAACAGGTGTTCTAACAGTAGCCCACTACAGAGTATCCAAAAGGTAAGACCCTGGGTGAAGCACCTGCAGCAGATTTCGCCAAGCTTGACTGGAAATGCAGCTTTGCTTTAAGCATGTTTGTAGTGTTGCATTTAAAACGGTCCTTTTCAATGCATTTTCTTGCATGAGTGAATTCTGGTCTTGGTGGAGCATGATTGTTGTCTTCATTATGTAGTAATGCCAGTGTTTCCTGCAGATTAAGTGGCACCGTGTACTCCCATGCTGCTGCGTGGGTTTGTTTCATTACTGCTTGCACTTGGCTTTTGTTTGCTATACCTGTGTTGTCTTTTACTGGTTAAGGAGCAGCTCTTTGTCTCAGTATGTACTTCAGTAAATATTATATTAAGCAGTTTTAATTAGTGAGGAGTTACATATTCATTAGCATGTTTTGGATGTAGTAGTCTAGCTAAAAGTCAAATATTTGCCTGTTGCATGATAATTTCATCATATTTTTGATTTTATTTATTTCAAACATTTCACCATCCAGGGCCTATTTAATATGGGCTATCCAGCGAGATTATCGTCACCAGGTGCGGATAGTTATAAATGCATTCATATGTGTTGATATACTCAGATGTAGATTAAACATTTATACTGACACTGTAGCGCTTACTGTGTCATCTGACAACAGTAATGTCATATTCTACATATGCAGGTAGCATGGGAGCATAAGGAACCCTTTTTTGAAAACTTGATAAAAGTAGTTGCTCCATTATATATATAGCAGTAGTCCTCTGCCTGAGAAAATACAGGATAACAAATGAGTATGATCGTGGTGCAGCTGGCATGTAGGTGAAAATCTTGCAGCATAGTTTCCTGCTACACTTCCACCTGTGCAAAAGTGTAGGTATTGTCTTTGTTTTTGTTTTTTTTTAACATTGTTTATAATCCTTGGTGTTTCTGTGAGTATTTAAAGTATCACCAAATGAGTATCAGGTGTACTTTGTGGCCACAGTACTGCTCTGACCCACAAGTTAGACTTGCCATCTAGCATAGGGCCAGCTTTACTTGCAGCAGTATCTTTCAGGACATATTTGTAGCTTCATCAGTGTGATTCTTGCTTTGTTCCAGTGCCCTCTGACTGGTATCTGTTTCCTGTATCTGTCAGCAAGTCTACATTGTCCATCACAAATTCTGTTTGTGTTTGGGGAAGGGTCAACTTCTTTTTCCACCATTACGTCAGGCTTGACAATCGCTGTTCATGTTATAAATTTTACAGCTGTCACGGTGTAGCACTGACTATTCTGACTATCCATTCCTGCCATGGTTTGCTGACGGTGCTTTTACTAGATGAATATATTTCTTTTTCCCTTTTTTGTAAATGTGCATTGTATAACCAGGGATGTCACTTTGGAGGCCTTTTACAGTAGGTAATGTGGGATTTTCTTTTCTGATTATCACATCTACATGTAATTCAGAATTTCCAGTAGTAGTTCCTTTGCTTGGAGTGTGCATAACACCAGCCAGTGCATAGGATTGCCACCTTTTAAGAGGGCAAAAGAGGTATATGGGAGTGTGGCCAATATGACACAGGCCACACCCTCTACCATGACGTCACCACAGGAGTGGTGAAGGAACTGCAGATGTTCATCGTGTTTCACTGTTGCAGTCCTAACCAATGGGTTATCTGACTCCCGATAGCCCACGATCGGCCAGAATACAAAAGGTAAGTAAAAATTATGTCTGCTGTCGTTTGTTGTAAAGGACGTCAGGGCGTCCGATACAAAAGGAGGCAGCCAACGTCACTTCCCCAGTCTTCCTTGCTGCGGATCGCAAAGTGGAAGTATTTCTTGCACAAGTACTGGTCGGCAGTTTACCCTTTGTGTTTCCGACTACGAAGTTGAAGTCAACTACAGCTAAATACCCCGTTGGGGATCCTCTTTTCCTGCCTTACCAAATGTCAGAAAAGGTTAATAATTGTCTTACCTGTGGAAAGCAGATTCCCCATAGAGATTTTCATTCCTATTGTAGTATTTGTTTAGGCGTTGACCACGACGTTTCTAATTGTTATCTTTGTGCTTTCTTTAATGTGCGTACTATTCGTCGTTGGGCTAAGCTTTTAGCTAAGCATTTTGGAGTTTGGCCTAAGTTTGTCAGTATGTTGTCCGCTGGTCTTCAGGCTTCGGATATCCCTAATAAGTGTAAGGATAAGGACCACGACAGGCTTCCGAAGGTCAAGTACTCGGATGATGTTAGGTTGGTTGTCGGTCATGTGGTGGCCAGTGAGGTGCCTTTGCAGCCCCTGCAGCCCGTAGATTTTCAACTGCAGGCCTCAATTGAGACCATTTCTGAGGTCCCCAGGCCTTCGGTGTCCATTTTGCCTTCTGACCTTCCACCTGTTGCCTCTTCAGCTGGATCCGGAGCCGCGAAACTGACTCCGGTGTCTGAGACCTCAGTTCTTTGTTCAGACAGCAAGCTCATAGACGACTTTGGCTGCAACTTTAGCGGTTGCCAGGCCTCCCGAGTCCTTTAGACTTGAAGGTTAATCTTCCAGTCATAAGCCTGTGAAGAAGCAGGCTCCAGTTTCCTCTCATTCCCCTCATTCTCAAATGGTTAAAATGGCTGATGACCTTTTGGCTCTTATTAGGGGTTCACAGCCTCCTCCTTCAAAAAGGGGTAGAGATGTCTCTCGTGAGGCTTTGTCCTTTTCAGGTTTGGATACTTCTAGTATTTCTGTGGATGAAGAAGAAGTTTCTCAAGCTTTTTCTCCTTTTGAGGATTCAGACGCAGCGGAGTCCATCCCTTCTGCTTCTCCTCCAGAAGATTTCTCTTTTAGTGATACTTTAAATACTCCCAGGGAACATTTTAAATGGGAAAGTCAGGATTTCTCCCTTTCTAAGAAAAGGATTAGGGAGTTTTTGGATTTGCCTCAGCATAAGCTTTTAGCTATTCCTCCTGTGTTGGAAGTGGTTAATGTGTTTCTGGAAGATTCCTTGACTCCAAATTTGGATGTTCGTGTTTCACTGTTGCAGTCATTACACTTGGGTTATCTTGTTGACAGGCTACCCGCAGTCGGCCTGAATTCCAAAGTCTTGGTCCGGCGTCGGTTGCTGTCGCCTCCTCCCTGACGTCAGTGCGCCAGGGGCAGGGGTATAAAAGATGCAGCTGATGCCATTTTCTCCAGTCTTTCTTGCCGCACGGTGCCCAAAGCAAAAGCAGTTCGCAAGTGCCGGTCGGCCGACTCCTGAGATTTTCTTGTTCGAATTTCAGATCCGAAGTCTTCATTTAAAGCTAAGTACCCCATTGGGGAAACTTTTTTCTTGCTCCAGACTGATGTCAGAAAAGGTTAATAATTGTATTTCTTGTGGGAAGCAAATACCTCATAAGGACTTCCATTCTTATTGCATTCCTTGCCTAGGCCCTGATCACGACATTGCTAATTGCAGGTTTTGTGCTAGATTTAACCAACGCACTATTAGGCGTCGATACGATTTTGCATTTCACTACTTTGGCCGAAGATTTAATTACACAATGTCGTCGGATAGCCATCCGACTACCGCAATTCACAAGAAACGCAAGGAAAAAGAAAAGGACAGGCATCCGAGGTCCAAAACTGACGACGAGGCTTCTTCTAAGCCAGTCGCCGTTTTGCCAGTTCTCAGTGAGGCGCGTTCGCAGCCCCTGATGCTCGCTACCTCAGAGCCACAGGCCACTTCCGACTCCCACGTGGAGCCGACTAGGCTGCTGGAAACTCAAGGTATTGGACCCTCGGAAACTATTCCCTCAGATGGGTCCAGAGCTGCTGCGCAGGCATCAGCTTCTGAGGGTGTTTTCAGGCCTACACAGATTACTACTACCGAATACTACTTCAGACTTCTAAAAGCTAAGACCCGTTGGGACTCTTTTTTGCCTCCCAGATGGCGTCAAGTAAATAACTCTCTAACTTGAGACAAATACCTCATAAAGATTTCCACTCTTACTGCCTACCTTGTTTAGGCCCAGACCATGACGTAGCAGCCTGTTTAGCCTGTGCTTCCTTCAACTGACGAACGCCCGGGTCGGAGTTTGCTGAACAGTTTTGGCTCAGATTTTGCGTACATTATGCCGTCGGATCCTCCGACTTCTCAAAAAGCTAAAAAAAAAGAAAACCGGGTTTCGCGGTCAGCTTTCGCTTGAAACCCAGGTTAAGCAAACAGTGTCTCGTCGCCGGTTTGGCGAAACGCAAGCGATCAATCTTCAGCCCAGATCTACCACTACTACTACCCGAGGCTCCTGCTGTTGAATCTGCCTCTGCCTTTTGCCTACTAATAACTAATAGAATTATCAGACCCGCATCACCTTGATTTGGATGTCCCTACCCCAACGTGCTGCTGGGCTTGCTGCAGTGCCTGTTGTCTTGTATTAAGGCCTTTGGCTAAAGCAGTCAAAACTGCCCAATCAGTGCCTGTTAGCCCCTCACACAGGCCCAGTTCCAGTTCTCAAATGCTTACTCTGGCAGAGGATCTCATCTCTTTAATTAGGGGATCCCAATCTCACCCAGACAGGGCCTCTCAGCCTCCAGAAAAGAGACCTAGAGCAGAGCCCCCAGAGCCAGTGTCCTCAGATGATTCTTCTGATGACTCAGACATTACAGACCATCCAGAGGCTCCTTTTCTACTTATGAAGATTCGATGCTGAAGAATCTATTCCATCTGCCTCTCCACCAGAGGATTTTCCTTTGGGGAAACCTTACATGCCATGAGAGAGCAATTACAATGGCAGGGACAAGATTTCTCAGATTCAAGAAAAGGCTTAGGGACTTTCTTTAACATAGGCCCTTAGCTATACCTCCAGTTCTGCCTGTTGTGGATGATGCATTTAATGATGTTTGCACTGCTCCTGATACTTTACCTCCAGCCCCTGCCAAACCAGATAGGTTTTACAGGGTACCGGACACTCATCACCACCTATACAAGGCCCCACTTGCAGATCCTGAGACTTTCTCCCAGGGCCTAAGGCAGTAAGCTTCCTCAGCAAAACCCTCTCCTTCTGAAAGGGAATCCAGGTCCTTAGAGATGGGGTAAAAAGTTTACACCTCTGCTACTCTCTCAGCTAGAGCTTTGAACTGTCAGTTTCATATGATCCAATACCAAGAGTTTATGCTTGATCAGTTAACTAAGAAACTATCCTCTGATGACTCCTTAGATAAGAAATATGTTTTAGAAATGGTGAATAACATTCAGCAGGTTAGTAACCATTCTTTAAAATGTGGCTATGATGCACTGGAGGCTTCATTTAGATCAGCCATGACTGGCACAGTTATAAGAAGGCATGCATGGTTGAAAGAACAGGTCTTGCCGGATCATGTTAAAGCAAAGCTGTTAGATGCTCCTATGGATAAGGCCAGTCTATTTGGTTCTCCTGCTCAGCAAGTAATGAAGAAAATGGAAGAGAAGGCAAAATCTGTACAAACACTTAAAGATTTCTTACAGGTTCAGCCCCCAAGGTTTAGCAGGAACTGGCCTTCCAAAAATTGGTCCTTTCCAGACTCCTCTAAATCCCAGAGAGGCAGGAATAGACGTTCCAGAGGCAGAAATCAATCCAGAGGAGGTGCCTACAGAGGATGCCAGTGGCAAGGCAATAACCAGCGAGGTACAGACACAACCACTGCCACTGCAACAGGACAATCACAGTGACTTGGCTCTGACACCTACCAGGAAACAAATAGCAGCACCCTTAGGCGGAAAGTTAGCCTTATTTTCAAAAAATTGGCACTATATCACAAAAGACAAGTGGATTTTGCAGACCATAGACCAAGGCTACAGGTTTCACTTCCAGACCTTACCAGTAAAAAGAGGAATGCCAAACCTACCTCCAAACCAGAAAACAGAAGCTCTAAAGCAGATAGCTCAATTAACAAAGATGAGAGCTGTGGAAAGAGTACCACCAACAGAACAGGGCAAAGGATTCTACTCCAGACTCTTCCTAGTACCAAGAAAAGAAAAGTTGGAGACCTATTCTCGACCTGTCCGCCTTAAACACATTCATCATTGACCCAAAATTCAAAATGCTGACCCTACAGCAACTTCTTCCCATGCTGGGCAAGGAGTGTTGGCTGGTAACTCTAGATCTCAAGGAGGCATACCTGCACGTCCCCATACGACCAAATTGCAGAAGATACCTCAGATTTCTTGCAGGATCAGAGCATTATCAATTCTCAGCATTGCCCTTTGGCTTATCTACTGCACCCAGAGTATTCACAAAATGCCTGGCATCCGTAATCGCTCATTGCAGGCTACAGGGAATCCAAATTTATCCATACCTGGACGACTGCCTGATACAAGCGGACAACAAAAGCAAGCTGACAAAAGACTTACAAAGGGTCATTTGCTTACTACAAGCCCTGGGATACACAGTCAATTTAAAAAAGTCAAGACTGATACCATCCCAAACAAGAACATTCTTGGGTGCGGAATTGGACACAGTAAAACAGATGGCATTCCTAACTGCAGAAAAACAAGAACAACTCCCCCTTTACTTCTTGGCATTAACAAAGCAGAACAAACTAACAGCAAGGAAAGTACTGCAGGCCTTGGGCTTCATGGCATCATGCATAATCCTGGTCCCCCATGCCAGACTGCATATGAGAAAGCTACAGTGGTACCTAAAGAATTTATGGTCTCAACACAGGCACAGCTTAGAAACCGAAATTAAATACCACTAATCCCATGCCTGAAACAAGAGTTCCTATGGTGGGCTCAAACATGTCAGTCAAACCCAGGCTTGCCCTTCCACAACTTTCAAGCAAGCCAAACCATCACAACGGACGCCTCAGACCTAGGTTGGGGGGCACACATGCTGGACAAATGCATACAAGGATTATGGACTCCAGACCAGCTGCACCTGCACATAAATCAAAAAGAAATGCTGGCAGTAAAACTAGCAATCCAGAATTTCAGACCATTCCTCAAAGAAGGCCATTTAATGATAAGGACAGACAACACCACAGTCATGTGGTACATCAACAAACAGGGAGGCACGCATTCATACCCCCTATGCAGAATGACTCTGGACCTTTGGAATATGGCTCGAGCTACAACATCCAGTTACAGGCAATATTTGTACCGGGAAAAGAAAACATCCTAGCAGACATGTTAAGCAGAACTACCTTGGATGCTCACGAATGGATGCTACACCCGGACATCTTCAAGGCCATCACAAAGAAATGGGGAATGCCACAAATAGACCTATTCGCATCCCCACTCAATCACCAGCTCAAGAAATTCTGCACAAGGACATACCACCCACTTGCTTGGAAGGTGGACTCTCTATCCTTCAGTTGGAAAGGCCTGACAGCATATGCATTTCCACCTCTTCCTTTGATGCACAAGGTACTATTGAAAATCAAAGAGGAACGTCCAAGGATAATTCTGATAGCTCCAAATTGGCCAAGACAACACTGGTATCCATTGCTGAGGAGCATGTCTCGGGGAGAACGTGGACACTACCTCTGATGCCTTTGATGTTAACTCAGAACGACTACAACATCATGCATCCAAACCTAAAAACTCTGCAACTGACTGCCTGGAACATTACATAACAGCAACTAACCCAGATTTATCCCAAAGGGATAAAGACATTATCCTTGAGGCCCGCAGACCTACAACAAGAAGGAACTATGCAGGAAAATGGAAAAGGTTTGTCATTTGGAGTACTGAAAGAGGAAAAGATGTGTCAAAGATAGATATTACTAACATCCTGGAGTACTTGGCAGAGCTTCTCCATACAGGCCTGTCCTATTCATCCATCAAGATACATGCATCAGCTATTTCTGCAGAATACAGCTTCGATCCCCCTGTCTTCTCACATCCTCTACTCAGGCAGTTCCCCAGAGGAATCAAGAATGTAAAACCTCCTAGGAAACCACCATTACCAGCATGGGACTTGAACTTTGTGCTAGAAAAATTGACACTCCCTCCATTTGAACCAGCAGCAACAGCAGATCTTCAACACCTATCCTGGAAAACTGCTTTCCTACTGGCAATTACTTCAGCAAGAAGGGTTTGAACTACAGGCCTTAATGGCAGTACAACCCTTCCTAATCTTCCATCAAGATAGAGTGTCCATGAGAACTAATCCTACGTTTATGCCTAAGGTGGTATCCAGAGTGTCTCTAAACCAGACAATCCACCTACCTACCTTCTTTCCCAATCCACAGAACAGGGGAAAGACTGCTGCATACCTTGGATGTACATAGACAGTTGCTACTACCTGGACAGAACCAAGGGCAATAGAAAAACTGACCAGCTTTTAGTAGCTTATGCAACAGGAAGGAAGGAAAAGCAATTTCAAACAGACAATCTCCAAGTGGATAGGAAATTGCATAAGATTCTGTTACTCCTACCATGGAAAGCAAATTCCACAGAACATAAGACCTCACTCTACAAGGGCTACAGCCACTACCACAGCTTTCTTATGAGGAGTGGCTACCAAGGACATTATTGAGGCGGCTACTTGGACCTCCGTGCATACATTTGCCAAGCATTACAACTTACCTCTATACTCTAGATCCCGAGCAGGGTTTGCCACTGCTGTATTGCAAGGGATCCTAACTACACCATAATTCTTCTTCCACCTCCCTAGTTTGGCTATGGTATTCTACCCATTTGTTAGGACTGCAGATGCATCCTTGAAGGACATAGTACAGTTTTGTACCTACCATAAATGTAGATGTCCGAACAGGATAGCATCTGCAGTCAGGATTACCCACCCTCCTTCCCCTCTGTGGTACTCCTAGGGTATTTACCCTCCTAATAGCTAGCTAGGGGGGGATCTCTTATGGTGTATTTGTTTGTATATATGTACATACATGCTTATTTTTGTGTTTGCCTACTATTTTTTTTGGAAACATTGGCATTTATCCAAAATTTAGTTTTCCAAGAGGGCATCTGGCATCTGGGGCAAGAAACACTGAGGAAAATGGCGTCGGCTGATGCCTTTATACCCGAAGACCAGCAGAGATGACGTCGGGTGAAGTGCGACACCAGCCGAGGCCAGACCCAGACTTTGGAATCCGGCCGACCGAAGGGCTGCCTGACGACAGGACAACCCATTTGTTAGGACTGCAGATGCTATCCTGTTCGGACATCTACATTTATGGTAGGTACAAAACTGTACTTTATATGTAAAAACCACTTCAGCTTCAAAGGCAAAGACTAAATCACCTCTAAAGACAAATAAACCAGTACAGCAATCCCATGGACAGGCCTCCATGCCTAAAAAACAGATGCTTAAAATGGCCGAAGACCTAATTACTTTGATCAGGGGTTCCCATCCCCCTCCTGATAAGAGGCCTAGGCAAGAGACAGAATATGAATCTTCAGATCAGGTTTCCATTTCCTCTGACTCCTCTTCTGAACAGGAATACTCTCTTCCTCCCTATGAGGATTCTGATGCTGAAGAATCTATCCCTTCAGCCTCTCCTCCTGAGGATTATTCTTTTGGGGAGACCCTGCATACCATGAGGGAGCATTTCCACTGGGAGAGCCAAGATTACTCAGAATCTAAGAAAAGGCTGAGGGACTTTCTTTTGCTACCTCAGCACAGGCCCCTTGCTATTCCTCCTGTTTTAGACATTGTAGATGTATTTACAGAGTCCAGCCTGTCTCCTGACTCTTTACCTCCAGCACCTGTTAAGCCAGACAGATACTACAGGGTTCCAGACTCTCATAAATTTCTATATAAAAACCCTGCTGCTGACCCAGACAGATACTACAGGGTTCCAGACTCTCATAAATTTCTATATAAAAACCCTGCTGCTGACCCAGAAACTATATCTCTCAGGGTCCCAAAGGGGTCAAGGCTTCCACGGCAGAAAAACATATTTCCTCTGATAGGGATTCAAGAGCTCTGGACAGATGGGGAAAAAAGATTTACACTTCTGCTACCTTGGCTGTAAAGGCTTTAAATTGACAGTTTCACATGCTTAAATATCAGCAATATTTAATGTCACTGCTTAAACAGAAAATGTCAACAAATTCTGAATGTACAGAAAACAAAGATATGCAGGATTTGTTGCATGCAGATGATCAAGTGGGAAAGCATACTTTGCAATGTGGTTTTGATTCTCTGGAGACCTCCTGCAGGGCCACTGTTACGGGTTCTGTCATTAGGAGACATGCTTGGTTAAAGGAACAGAATCTGCCAGATCATGTTAAAGCAAAGCTTTTAGATGCTCCATTACAGCATGATACTCTGTTTGGTGTTAAAGCAGAAGAGGTGTTGAAGAAAATGGAGAACAAAGCAAAATCTATGCAAGCAGTCAAGGATTTCTTACAGATACAGCCACCTAGATTTAGCAGGAACTGGCCTACAAAGAATTGGTCCTTTCCAGTGTCAGACAGGCCACAAAGAGGCAGATACAGACGCCCCAGAGGCAGATCCCAGCCCAAAGGCTCATACAGGCCTAAACAATGGGGTGCTTCTACCTCCAAAAGCAGAGAAGACAAATCACAGCCATACAGGAAACAGTCCCAATGACTTTCCGGTGCCAGCACCAAGCACTTATCTTTTGGCAGCCCCCTTAGGGGGAAAACTAGCACTTTTTTCACAAAATTGGTACTTGATTACCCAGGACAAATGGGTCTTGAATATAGTGTCTCAGGGCTACAGGTTCCACTTTCACACCCTGCCAAGGGAAAAGGTATGCCAGACCTGCCACACAATCAATGGGCAGAGGCACAAAAGCAAGTTTCATCCCTCATGGACATGAGGGCCATTCAGCGAGTACCACATCAAGAGCAGGGACAAGGATTTTACTCAAGACTTTTCCTGATACCCAGAAAGGACAAAGACTGGAGACCAATACTGGGCCTGTCTATTCTAAACACATTTCTGGACATTCCAAAATTCAAAATGTTAACTCTGCAGCAGCTTCTGTCCATGCTGGGCAAGAACGCTTGGCTTGTAACATTGGACCTAAAAGAGGCATACCTGCATGTCCCAATCAGACAATCTTGCAGAAGATACTTCAGATTCATAGCTGGCTCAATGCACTACCAATTCTCTGCACTGCCCTTTGGTTTATCTACTGTGCCCAGGGTCATCACAAAATACCTGGCACCAGTAATTGCATTTTGCAGACAAAGAGGAATTCAAATATATCCTTACTTGGACGACTGCCTTATACAAGCAGAGAGCAAGGACATTCTACTAAAGCATCTGGCGTTTGTAAAAAGATTACTAATTTGCCTAAGGTACACAGTAAACAAAAAGAAATCAAAACTAGTACCCTCTCAAGAAATAATATTCCTGTGTGCAAGCTTAAATACAACTGCCCAGATGGCTTATCTCACACCAGACAAAGGCAACTGACTTCTTACGTCAAAATGTTGGCAACAAAGACCCAGTTATCTGCAAGAAAAATTCTGCAGGCTTTGGGCTTCATAGCATCCTGCATTCTACTAATTCCATATGTAAGACTGCATATGAGGAAACTACAATGGTATCTAAAAGGTGTTTGGACTCAACATTGCCACAGCCTGGAAACATTAATTACCCTCATTCCCTGCCTGCAACATGAGTTTCGATGGTGGGCACAGGCCTGTCACCACACCAAGGGACAGCCATTCACTTTACCCACAGCCAGGCAGACTTTAACAACAGATGCATCAGATTTTGCCTGGGGGGCCTACATGGCATGAAAATGTATTCAGGGCACATGGTCCGCAAGCCAAATGCATCTTCATATCAATCAAAAAGAGATGCTAGCTCTTCAGAATGCCCTGACAGCTTTCAAGGATCTACTTTATCCAGGACAATTGCTGATAAAGACGGACAATATTACAGTAATGTGGTACATAAACAAGCAGGGAGGCACACATTCCTACCCCCTCTTCAGACAAGCCATGACTTTGTGGGACACAGCATTGACTTACCAAGTTCACCTGCAAGCACAATTCCTGCCAGGAAAGATAAATATTCTGGCAGACAAACTAAGCAGAAACCTCATGGATTCCCACGAGTGGAAACTGGATCCACAAGTCTTCAGCATGATAACAAGGAAATGGGGATGCCCAGACATAGATCTATTTGCCTCCCCTCACAACTGCCAACTACAGAGATTCTGCACAAGGACTTATCACAAGCAAGCATGGAAAGTGGATGCCCTATCCTCCACCTGGAAAACCCTAACAGTATATGCCTTTCCTCCACTGCCTCTCCTCCCCAAGGTACTTCTAAAGGTCAGACAAGAGAAGCCAAAAATTGTACTGATTGCCCCAGACTGGCCCCGCCAGCACTGGTACCCTATCCTAAAGAGCTTGTCTCAAAGTCCAGCCTGGACATTACCTCAAATTCCTCACTTACTGACCCAACAAAACAATCAGATCCTGCACAGCCAACTCAGGACCTTAAATCTGGCAGCATGGCGGATAATGTAGTCATTCAGAACACTCATCTCTCTAAAGTGGTGATAGATGTTATTTTGGAGGCCAGGAGGCCCAGTATCAGAAAATCTTATGCAGAAAAATGGAAGAGATTCTGTGCTTGGAACCAGGCACAAGGAATTGACATGTTTGTACCAAATATTCCTCAGATTTTACAAAACTTAACTGAGATGCTGGACAAAGGCCTATTCTTTTCATCAATTAAGATCCATGCCTCTGCCATTTCTCCCCATTACAGTACGGAACCACCTATTTTTTCTCATCCATTAATAAGGCAGTACCTCAAAGGGGCCAAAAACATAAGACCTCCAAGGAGAGCAGCACCACTACCTGCATCGGACCTCAATTATGTCTTGGAAAAACTTACACTGCCTCCTTTCGAGCCAGCCTCAACAGCTGATATAAAATTCTTATCCTGGAAAACAGCTCTGCTCTTAGCAATAACCTCTGCAAGTCGAGTCTCAGAGTTACAGGCACTCATGGCTGTGGAACCTTTTATCATTTTCCATCTTGACAGGGTTTCTCTGAGGATAAACCCGACATTTATGCCTAAGGTAGTGTCCAGTGTGGCTCTTAACCAAACCATTCATTTGTCTACCTTTTATCCAAACCCACAGAATAAGAGTGAAAGACTTCTGCATTCCTTGGACATACACAGACAGCTACGCTTCTATTTGGACAGAACTAAAGCTTTCAGAAAAACTGAGCAACTTTTAGTGGCATATGCTGCAGGATCACAAGGAAAGGCTATCTCAAAGCAGACTATTTCAAAATGGATAGGCCACTGCATTCATTTCTGCTATTCACAACATGGCAAATCAGTGCCTAAGGGCATTAGGCCACATTCAACCAGAGCAGCAGCCACTTCAGCAGCCTTCCTCAGAGGAGTGCCAACCAAAGACATCTTAGAGGCTGCAACTTGGAGTTCAGTGCACACTTTGGCAAAGCACTACCACTTACCTCTCTACTCTAAATCCAGAGCAGGCTTTGCCACTGCAGTTCTGCAGGGCCTCATAGCCTCTCCTAATCCTATTTAGCCCCAACCATCCATCCTCAGCTTTGGAATTCAACCCAAGTGTAATGACTGCAACAGTGAAACACGAACATAGTACAATTGTGTACCTACCATAAATGTAGATGTTCGAGTGTATTCACTGTTGCAGTCCAGGTTACCCACCCACCATCCCCCTTTCCTTTGCTGGGACTTATCTGTACTTCTCTATTCTATACAACCTATGTGGTGTATTTGCTTGTAGATGAAGGAAATGTTTACTTCAGTGCATGCATGCTTATTGGCATAATTTTAGCCTACCCTTTTGGGGGCACCTGACTTCTGGGGCAAGAAAAACTGAAGAAAATGGCGTCTGCTGCATCTTTTATACCCCTGGCGCACTGACGTCAGGGAGGAGGCGACAGCAACCGATGCCGAACCAAGACCTTGGAATTCAGGATGACTGCTGGTAGCCTGCCAGCAGGATAACCCAAGTGTAATGACTGCAACAGTGAATACACTCGAACATCTACATTTATGGTAGGTACACAACTATACTATCCTCCTGCTCCCAGGAAGCCTGATAGGTACTATAGAGTTCCTGATTCTCATTTGTTTCTTTTCAGAAATCTGTTGGCTGATCCAGAGGTTATTTCTCAAGGCCCTAAAAGAGTTAAGGCCACTGTTACTAAAAATCCTGTTCCTTCTGACAGGGAATCCAGGAACCTAGATAGGTGGGGTAAAAAGGTTTATACCTATGCCACTCTTGGTATTAGGTCTACTAATTGTCTTTTTCATATGCAGAAGTACCAGTAGCACACCTTGGAAGCTATTAAATCTAGGATAGCAGGTGTGCCTCAGTTGGTGGAGAGTAAGGATATGCAGGATTTGCTGAATTCTGCCAGTCTAGTCAATAAGCATTCTTTACATTGTGGCTTTGACATTCTAGAAGCCTCCTGTAGGGCTACAGCTACTGGCTCTGTTATTAGAAGGAACGCTTGGCTCAGGGAGCAGCCCCTACCAGAACCTGTTAAGGCTAAGCATTTAGATGTACCTTTTCATAAGGACAGTCTTTTTGGCAGCAAAGCAGAGGAAGTGCTGAAGAAGATGGAAGACAAGGCCAAGTCTATACAGACAGACTTTCTGCAAGTTCAGCCTCCTCGCTTTAGCAGGAATTACCCTTCTAAGAGTTGGACGTTCCCAGATACTAGCAGACAGAGCTGTTCTAGGACTAGAGGTTACAAATCTTCTAGGGGCAGGGGGCTATCCCTCAAAGGTCTAAACATTTGGCAGGCTTCCTCTTCCAAGGCAGGAAGTTCTAAACCTGCATCTCAATCTAAACTTTCTCAATGACTCTGTCCAACTTCTACCTGTTCTTGCCTGCCTGGAGACTCCTTTAGGAGGAAGGTTGGCCCTGTTTGCAAATGTTTGGGCCACCATCATGGATGACAAATGGGTACTCAGAACTGCATCCCTAGGGCACAAGTTTTCTTTCCACACATTTCCAGTACCCAAAGGATTCCCGGACGCTCCTCCAAACCAAAGGGCAGAAGTAGAAAAGCAAATGTTGCCTCTGTTACATCTGGGAGCAATAGAATCAGTTCCTGCTCAGCAGGGTAGGCCAGGGATTCTATTCCAGACTTTTCCTGGTTCCAGAAAAGAAGGCACCTGGCGTCCTATCCTGGATCTATCCATCCTGAACACTTTCTTGATAATTCCAAAGTTCAAAATGCTCACTCTGCATCAGTTACTGCCAATGTTTGAAAAGGATTCCTGGCTGGTAGCATTGGATCTCAAAGAAGCTTATCTGCACATCCCTATCAGGGAAAGTTGCAGGCAATACCTTCGTTTCAGGGTGGGCAAGCAACATTATCAATTCTCTGCGCTGCCCTTTGGCTTATCTACTGCTCCCAGAGTTTTCACAAAGTGCCTGGCTCCAGTCATTGCTTTTTGCAGGCAAAAGAAAATTCAGATTTATCCATACTTGGACAACTGTCTAATTCAAGCAAATTCTCAGGAACAGCTGCTAAAGGATCTAGAATTTGTAAAGACTCTTATCTCTTCCCTGGGTTACACTCTCAGCGTGGAAAAATCAAAAATGGTACCATCCAAAGAGATTACATTCCTGGGAGTGAATCTATAAACACAGCCGCCCAGATGATATGTCTCACCCAGGAGAAGCAGACAACTCTTTCAGTTTATTTCAAGGACTTGGCAAGCCTGTCCCAGCTCCCTGCAAGGAAATTACTTGCAAGCTCTGGGATTCATGGCCTCTTGCATTCTCATGATTCCATATGCAAAACTGCATATGAGGAAATTGCAATGGTACCTCAAGAACACTTGGTGTCAACACACACAGGACCTGAATGTGATAATTCCTCTGCTTCCATGTCTGCAAACAGAGTTTCTTCGGTGGGCAACAGCCTGTCTACAGAACAAATGCATGCCTTTTTCAACCCACTCTCGGCCACTCAAGTTCTTACTACAGACGCATCGGACTACGCCTGGGGAGCTCACCTGGATGGCAGATGCATACAGGGAAGTTGGAATGCTCAGCAGATGCACCTGCACATAAATTTAAAGGAGTTGATGGCAGTCCAGCAGGCTTTACTAGCATCTTCCTTCTCCAGGGACCCTGCTTGTCAGGACAGACGACACCACAGTCATGTGGTACATCAGCAAGCAGGGGAGGGACTCATTCTTACCTCCTGTGCAGACAGAGCATGAGTCTTTGGTCCATAGCAGCATCCCTGGACCTACATCTCCTAGCACAGTTTCTTCCAGGAAGGCTCAATGTTTTGGCAGACCAATTGAGCAGACGGACCCTGGATCCTCATGAGTGGTAGCTGAACATTGCAGTTTTTCACAGCATCATTCAACTTTGGGGCACTCCTCAAGTGGATCTCTTCTCCTCTCCAGACAACCATCTTCTACCTCTTTTTTGCACCAGACATCATCACAGCAGAGCCTGAAGAGTGGATGCCCTGTCCTTCCCTTGGACGCTACCGTCAGTTCATGCCTTCTGTCCTCTTCTTCCCAGAGTATTATTGAAGATCAGGGACGAACGACCATGGAGTATTCTCATAGCTCAGGACTGGCCCAAGCAGTATTGGTATCCACTGCTTCGCAGTCTCTCCCAGTTTCTTCCTTAACATCTTCTTCTGAGGCCAGACCTTTGGGTTCAGGATGGGGGAAACGTTGTACATCCTCATCTTCAGTCTCTCCATTTGGCAGCTTGGCTCATTGTATAACTCCATCCTATTCTTTTTCCCTGTCCCAGCAGGTGGTTGAAGTGCTGAAGAAGGCCAGGAGGCCTAGCACTAGGAAGTCTTATGCTGGCAGATGGGAAAGATTCTCTCTTTGGATGCAGGCTAGAGGGGAATCTACTTCTCAGCCTACCCTTCCTCTGATCCTGGAATACCTGGCTGATTTGCTTCAGGGTGGTCTTTCTTTTTCCTCTGTCAAGATCCATGCTTCAGCCATTTCTGCTCATTGTTCTTTTGAACAATCCATTTCCTCTCATCCTCTGATGAAAATGTTTCTCAGAGGTGCTTGCAACTTAAAACCTCCCAGAAGGGCACCTACTCCAGCCTGGGATCTTAATTTTGTTCTAGAGAAACTCACTGTTCCTCCCTTTGAGCCAGCTGCCACTGCAGATTTAAAGTTTCTCTCATGGAAGACTGCCTGCCTCTTGGCTATAACTTCAGCAAGGGGGGTTTTGGAGCTGCAGGCTTTGATGGCTACGGAGCCTTTTCTTATTTTCCATGCAGATAGGGTCTCTCTGAGACCCAATCCCTCCTTTATGCCTAAGGTGGTTTCTAGCCTGACTCTTAATTAGTCCATACACCTTCCTACCTTTTTTTCCTAATCCTCGAAGTAGAGGTGAGAGGATCCTACGTTCTCTTGATGTGCATAGACAGCTCAGGTTTTACCTGGACAGGACTAAAGACCTTCGGAAATCAGCTCAGCTATTGGTCAGCTTTGCCCCTGGAGCCCAGGGCAAGGCTATTTCTAAGCAAACCATTTCTAAATGGATTGCTCATTGTATTACTTTTTGTTATTCCTTTCATGGCAAGGTTCCTCCTCAAGGGGTTTGGACCCACTCAACTAGAGCAGCTTCCACTTCTGCAGCCTTTTTAAGGGGTGTCCCTACTAAAGACATTTTGGAAGCTGCCACATGGTCTTCTGTTCACACTTTCACAAAGCATTATAATTTGCCTTTGTTTTTGAAGGCCAGGGCAGAGTTTGCCACTGCTGTTCTGCAGGGCATTATGTCCATTCCTTGATTCTGTTGGTTACTCCTCCCTTTTCTCTGGGCTTTGGTAATCAACCCATTGGTTAGGACGGCAACAGTGAAACACGATGAACATAGTACAGTTGTGTACACTTAACCATAAATGTAGATGTTCGAGTGTATTCAGTGTTGCAGTCCTGCTTTCCCTCCCTCCTTCCCCTTTTTCTCTTTTCCTAAAGTACAGGCTAAATTTAGTTTAAGCTTTGTTTTCTGGGGGCTTCTGACTGTTATGGCAAGAAAGATTGAGGAAGTGACGTCGGATGCCTCCTTTTGTATTGGACGCCCTGACGTCCTTTACAACCGACGACAGCCGACATCATTTTTACATACCTTTGGTATTCTGACCGACTGAGGGCTACCGGGAGCCGGATAACCCATTGGTTAGGACTGCAACAGTGAATACACTCAAACGTCTACATTTATGGTAAGTGTACACAACTGTACTTTATGGGTACAGCAGTGTAAAATTATTACAGCATTGCAATCTCACATACCATTTAATTTATGCAGCTTTAACAGTAAAAGTGAAGCATTACTGCAAAAGCACACACAACATTCAGCTGTAACAGTACGTACATTTTACAAAAAAAAAAAAAAAACACACTGCCCATATCAAACAAGCAGTTATGTTTATATAAAAAAGCAAAATATTCTTAAATTATACATATTACACTTCTTCTTCTTCTTTCGGCTGCTCCCGTTAGGGGTCGTTACAGCAGATCAACTGTTTCCATTTCTTCCTGTCCTCTGCATCTTGCTCTGACACACCAACCACCTGCATGTCCTCTCTCACCACATCCATAAACCTTATCTTAGGCCTTCCTCTTTTCCTGTTACCTGGTAGCTTCATCCTTAGCATCTTTTTCCCAATATACTCTGCATCCCTCCTCAGCACATGTCCAAACCAACGTAATCTTGCCTCTCTGGCTTTGTCTCCAAACCTTCCAACCTGGGCTGACCCTCTAATATACCTATTCCTAATCCTGTCCATCCTCGTCACACCCAGTGCAAATCTTAACATCTTCAACTCTGCCACGTCAAGCTCTGATACCTGCCTTTTTGTCAGTGCCACTGTCTCCAACCCGTATAACATAGCTGGTCTCACTACCCTCTTATAGACCTTCCCTTTCATTCTTAACTGGTAGTCGTCTGTCACAAATCACTCCTGACACTCTTCTGCACCCACTCCATCCTGCCTGTACTCTCTTCTTCACCTCTCTTCCACACTCACCATTACTCTGAACTTTTGACCCCAAGTACTTAAACTCATTCACCTTCTCCACCTCTACTCCCTGCATCCTCACCATTCCTCTATCCTCCCTCTCATTCACTCACATATATTCTGTCTTAGTCCTGCTGACCTTCATTCCTCTTCTCTCTAGAGCATATCTCCACCTCTTCAGGGTCTCCTCCACCTGTTTCCTACTCTCACTACAGATCACAATGTCATCTGCAAACATCATAGTCCACGGGGACTCCTGTCTGATCTCGTCTGTCAACCTGTCCATCACCATTGCAAATAAGAAAGGGCTCAGAGTTGATCCTTGATGTAATCCCATCTCCATCTTAAACGCATCCATCACTCCCACCGCAGACCTCACCGCTGTCAACACTACCCTTGTACATATCCTGTACCACTCTTACATACTTCTCAGACACTCCCAACTTCCTCGTACAGTACCACAACTCCTCTCTAGTCACCCTGTCATATGCTTTCTCTAAATCCACAAAGACACAATGCAACTCCTTCTGACCTTCTCTGTACTTCTCCATCAACACTCTCAGAGCAAACATCACATCTGTAGTGCTCTTTCCTGGCTTGAAACCATACTGCTGATCACTAATCATCACCTCCCTTCTTAACCTAGCTTCCACTACTCTTTCCCATAACTTCATGCTGTGACTGATCAGTTTAATCCCTCTGTAGTTACTACAGCTCTGCACATCACCCTTATTCTTAAAAATCGGTACCAAAACACTTTTTCTCCATTCCTCAGGAATCCTCTCACTTTCCACGATTTCATTAAACAATCTAGTTAAAAACTCCACTGCCATTTCACCTAAACACCTCCATGCTTCCACAGGTATGTCATCTGGACCAACAGCCTTTCTGTTCTTCATCCTCTTCATAGCTGTCCTTACTTCCTCCTTGCTAATCCACTGCACTTCATGATTCACTATTCACACATCATCCAACCTTCTCTCCCTCTCATTCTCTTCATTCATCAACCCCCTCAAAGTACTCTCTCCATCTGCTCAACACACTCTCCTCGCTTGTGAGTATGTTTCCCTCATTATCCTTTATCACCCTTACCTGTTGCACATCTTTACTAGCTCGGTCCCTCTGTCTAGCCAATCGGTACAGGTCCTTTTCTCCCTCCTTAGTGTCCAACCTTTTATACAACTCTTCGTACGCCTTATCCTTAGCCTTCGCCACCTCTCTCTTTGCCAAACACCTCATCTCCTTATACTTCTGTCTACTTTCTTCATCTCTTTGACAATCCCACTTCTTCTTCACCAACCTCTTTCTCTTTATACTCTCCTGTACTTCTTCATTCCACCACCAGGTCTCCTTGTCCTCCTTCCTCTTTCCAGATGTCACACCAAGCACCCTTCAAGCCATCTCTCTTACTAGCTCTGCTGTAGTTACCCAGCTATTCGGTAACTCTTCACTGCCACCCGCCACCCAGTGCCTGTCTTAACTCTTCCCTGAACATCACCTCACAATTACCCTTTTTCAATTTCCACCATTTGATCCTTGGTGCTGCCCTCACACTCATCCTCCTCTTCTTGATCACCAATGTCATCCTACAAACCACCATCCTATGCTGCCTAACTACACTTTCCCCTGCCCATCACTTTACAGTCTCCAATCTCCTTCAGATTGGCCCTTCAACACAAGATATAATCCACCTGTGTGCATCTTCCTCCCCTCTTGTATGTCACCCTATGCTCCTCCCTCTTGTTAAAATACGTATTCATCACAGCCATGTCCATCCTTTTCGCAAAATCCACTACCATCTGACCTTCTGCATTCCTTTGCTTAACACCATACCTACCCATCACTTCTTCATCCCCTCTGTTCCCTTCACCAACATGCCCATTGAAATCTGCTCCAATCACCAGTCTCTCACCCTTGGGTACAGTCATCACCACTTCATCCAGCTCACTCCAAAATTTTTCTTTCTCATCCATCGCACACCCAACTTGTGGAGCATATGCACTAACAACATTCATCATTACACCATCAATTTCCAGCGTCATAAACATCACTCTATCCAATACTCTTTTTACCTCCAAAACACTCTTAGCATACTGTTCCTTCAGGATAATGCCTACGCCATTTCTCCTCCCATCCACACCAGGATAAAACAATTTGAAACCGCCACCGATACACCTGGCCTTGCTCCCATTCCATCTGGTCTCTTGCACACACAATATACCAACCGTCCTTCGGTTCATCATATCAGCTAGCTCCCTCCCTATACCAGTCATACTGCCAACATTCAAAGTTCCGACCCTCACTATCACAGTCCTAGCCTTTACCTGCCTTCGGGCATGCTTTCCGCCTCTTCTCCTCTTTCGGCCAACAGTAGCCCAATTTCCGCCAGCACCCTGTTGGCCAACAGTACTGGTGGCGGTCGTTGTTAACCCGGGCTTTGACATATCCGGTATGAATTTCTGTACAGTTTTCTGCATATAGGATGTGGCAAAATTTTACACCGGCTGCCCTTCCTGACACAACCCTCCCAATTTATCCGGGCTTGGGACCGGCACAAAGAAATGCACTGGCTTATACATATTACACTAACTATGACTATTCTGGACAAAAAAAACTAAAAAACCTATGTACTGCACACAAGCGCACTGACATTTTTAAACATGTGTAACTAAGAGTATTTTGATTTTTTTTTTGCTTTAGTTTGCAATAAACAAAGGACAAAACACTGACATACTACTCACTACAAGAAAACAAAGCTAAATCACTTTTAAGTTTGTAGTTTGCATTTGATTTGATGGCATGAAGAAGTGCCCAGTTTGATATAATATTTGAATAAAAGTCACTGCATTTCATCAGGTAATTTACAGACATCATTAGCTTAGCTTTTAACAAGTCTACACTGCAACGGTTTTGCACATCTGTCCATTATTTTTCAACAAAGAAAAAAACTTTCTGCTTAAATGCATTAGATGTTATAGATAATACAGCAGCAATCACTAGATATAGTGCAGTCAGCTCAGGCCCTTCTCTAAAAAGCTTCAGCCACTTTTTTCATGGAGGTAAGCTTGTGGTACACAATTTTGGAGAAAGGACTTGATGCTAAATAGTCACAGAAAATATGGTCTTCATCTATGTCCTTTAGACTCGGGACAGTGGACACACTGAGTAAGTCACTGAAAACAAAGAGCTCAGTTAAAGATACTTAGTTTAAACCAAGTAGTTGTTTTCACTAAAATCAAACCACTCTTCTAAATACTTAACTGCTGTCTCCAAGAACATGTTGAATGTCTCCTTTCAGCTTGTTAAAAGAAGTGCTGTCTAATGTGTTAAGTGCCCAAATTTTTCCATCAAGGAAAGCATCTTCAGCTCTTGCCTGCAGTTTTTCCTTGAGAGAGCCCGCCACTGAAGATGTTTCCATCACAGTAAGTGCTGCTTTTTCTAATATACTTTTATGTTCTTTGAAATCTATGAGAATGACACTGAGAAAGTGCATATAGTACTGGGGCAGTGTAGGCAATGTATTCTCGCCATGCTCATTATCTGAAAAGTACTGCCATATATGCCGGGGGGGTCTCCTCTTCTCCCTAGTAAAGAAATATGAGTGGAGCACTGGGACATTATTCACTACTGGCTGACAAGAGTGACAGTCACCTTGTTGGCACATACCTTAAGAGATTCTCAAATTCTGTGCCGCAGAACTAAAAAGTCTTTCAAGTCTCTTGTCCTTGTGGCAGAACTTGAGAAATGACTGAAAAGTTTCATCACAAACACTTCCACATCATAAAGTAGTAGGGCTGCAGCTTTTTTGGCTGCATCATGAATTGTAGGCACCACAATTAGCCTCCTGGACTGATGGGCACTTTTGTTTTAACCTCCTGGACTGATGGGCACTTTTGTTTTAACCTCCTGGACTGATGGGCACTTTTGTTTTAATCTGGTATACACACCAAATTTCTTTCCATAGTTTACACTAGCATTATCACTCCTATATGCTGAAATGCTGTACCAGGGCAAGGAGTGCTCTTCCATAATGTTTGAAATCTCTTGTGATATAACCTGGGCATATTCATCAGGGTCTTCGTAAAAGTCCAAAAGACCATTCACCACCCCTTCTTTGGAAAAATACCTCACACCAAGTGGAAATAATTTTATGTTGGCCTTGTTGGAAACATCCGATGGTTAGGCAAATGAAGTGCCTGGATTCTGCAGGTCATGCAAGAGGCATTCTGCTGACTGTGGTCCCAAAACATTTTCAGCAATGGTTTCAGTCTTGCTTCTTCTGCCAAGTAGTTTTTATTTTGTGATGTGTGAGTTGCTGTACAACTGGCTGGCCAGTTTTACTGCACAGTCCAAACTGTTATAGGAAATATTGTGCTTAACTGCATGGAACACCTCAGAGGCTTCTGTTGCAATTATCTTGTATTCAGGTCCTTCAAGGTTTGTGTTCCTTGCCCACTTTGCCAACAGGTAACTGGATTTTGCTTGAAGAATATTAGTCTTATGTTGTTCAGTTGCCTTGTGTCATGTGACATTGTTTCTTCCACCATGGGTGACTAGGAATTCCTTTTGGCAGTACCCACATAATGCTTTTAGGTCATTGCATTTCTCGATCCAGTCAGTTTCCATTTATCAAACATTCTCCAACTTGCACATTCCCTTATTGGCAGTAGTAGGATGCAGTCCATCCATACATCCTCATTCCCTTTTTCCCATTTTGCACACGGGGTCTGGGTGTCACTTCAAATGTGACAATCATCTCGAGCCAAGGTTTACAATCATCTCGAGCCAAGGTTTACACTGCTGGGTGGCTAGCCCTGTCACAGTAGTTTAGTTGTATGACTCAAGTCACGCGCACAGTCACACCTATGGCCAATTTAGTGTGTCCAGTGTACCTACTGCATGTCTTTGGCATGTGGGAGGAAACCAGACCACCCAGAAGAAACCCACGAGACTGCAGGGAGGACATGCAGACTCTTCATAGAAGGCACCCCAGCCGAGAGTGATATCGGAGAACCCCTTGCTGTAAGGCGACAACGCTAACTGCTGCACCACCGCAGTCACCAGTAGTATGATGCAGTAGGATACAGTAACAGCGATATTTGAAAGACCTGGCTAGACACTGGCACACGAAAGAACTGGCTAGAAACAGTGGCATTTGAAAACTGGCTGAAAGCAGTGGCATTGGAAATAACTGGTTTGAAAAACAGAGCATCTGAAAACTGTCATAATAACATTGGCATCTGAAACATGAAGCAGTTAGTAAAGTAGTTCTATGATCTAGATTTACTGAAGACCTGAAGATTGGAACAGAAAGGAATTAACATTGCAACCCATGCAAAAAGGTAGAATAGTTAATGACGTAATGGGGGTAAACATTTTAGCCATTAAAAACTTGACATTAACATAGCTGGGAGCCATACCTGTCAGCCTTAGGAGAACAGGAAATCTGGACAAAACCAAAAATAATGTGGTGGGATAAAGGCCCAAAATCTGGAACATATTTTAATTATTGCTCTTGCAAATTCAAAGTTACAAGATTTTGCATTGGCATGAATTTTCTGAAATGTATAAAGTCTGAAACCTATCAGACTAATGACATTAGTGACTTCAAACCTATTTTTTTACCAGAAAACCACAAATTTTATTGGTAGCAGTTGTATGCCCTTGCAGCAGTAAAAATATCTAAGACAAAAAAGCACCCATGCAAACCATGCAGCTTTTTTAACCATTAAAAATATTAAAACAGAACAGCAACAGATTTAACTTTGTAGGCACAGTACGCTCCACATCTAAGCAGGGTAAGAAAATGTTTTAAAGTATTATTAACATTAATGGTGTACCTTACACAACAAAGAAAACATGATAGACACCAAGGCAACCACATGGCAGTCTGTTACCACGGTACTCAAACTACAGTTCATTTCTGAAGATGGCATTAAAAACGAATATGTATACACACATGTCCACGTGAAACAAGCATGATGACATTGATGACATCAGTAGAACACCAAATGCATTATGGTTACCACTGAACATGTCCCATACCCCCTCCAAAAATAAAGCTGTACATTTATTTTCACTTTAAAGTACTTCTTGCAAGTCATCATTAAACAGCCACTCTGAAATTAATTAGAATGCACAACAGACACCATGGACCCCATTTATCTCTAAACCTATAGCACTGATTTACCCAGCACAACAATGAAGTAAAGAACAGGCTCAACCGCAGCATAGCCTTATAGGCATTATACTCAAAGCAGTACATTTTAAACTCATTGAAGACGTCATTAAAAATAAAATACACACATTTTCACTTACAAAAGCAAACTGTCTTGAAACAGTCAAAACAACATGTACCTAGTAGAATACCAAATGCACATTTACCTGTGAACATGTTCCCTTAAAAAATTATGACACGTGCACATTTTCACTTTTAAAAGTAGTTCTTGCAGGCCGTCACTAAACAATCACTAAAAAAAAAACACAAAGCAGATATATTTTTCTTTACGCTGGACAAGTATCATTTCATATTTTAGTATCTTTTTCTCTGGCTTTGTTTAGGTTCATAGGTGTATACTGCTGTAATGACTACAAGGGCCTTTTTAAGTCTAACCTTGCATCCCAAATCTCTGACAGGTTTTGGTACCCTTGCTAGGTATAAGCAGTGGCTTGAAAGATGAAACACTTGCATTGTGCTTGTTTAGAACTCAGAAGGAAAACTGGAGAGCACCAGAGGCTGGCTCTGAACCCCTATTGCAGAATGTAATGTTATAACTTGTGATGTCTGGAGAAGCATGTGCTCCAGAGTATAGGAACTAGACAAAATTCTGAATTATACTGAGCTGGCAATATCAGAACAGGGACGTCAATAGATAGCATTGAAAACGGCTTCCTTACACATCAGCTCATGTGGTTAGCAGTTATCTGTTGTCTTCTGTTCCTTTACCCTCATTGAAAGGGTCTATGTTATAACAATGAACGCTCAAAAGAGCGAACGCTGTTATATCGACCACAAAAGAACGAAAAGAAAAAAGAGAGAACAGCCAGAGCAGCAAATTATTTCCCAGGGAAAAAATTTGCTGTCCCCCCCCCCCAAAAAAAGCACATTAAACGCTATTTTAAGTGGGGGGGGGCTTCGCCCATACCCCCCCCTACATAAATATACCAAACTCCGAGATCGCACTACAGTACCAAAAACGGCAAAGTGATGGAAGCAGCTAAGTGACGACTTTCCCAGGGAAAGTATTCGCTTAAAAGCCGCTTCGTCATTTTGCTTTTTTGTCATTTATAGTTTGAAGACGCATTCGACATGATGCGTCTTCGTTCTTCTGACAGGAACCTGATTGAAACCAAGGCTTATCTGTAATCATTTATTAGTAGGCCTTTCTGGATGATCCCTGTTCAGACATGAATAGTCAGTTTAGTCAGTTAATGTATTCCTAGCACTGCTGTGCTCTTTTGCTGAACTTGTGTAGCTGATGTGCCGGAAAATGAGGAAAAAAGTTGCCTGTGCTGTATGTGTTACTTGTGTATACATCGTATAGTAGGACATATTTAGATTGGCAGAAAAATATTGTTTGTCTGTGCGTAGTACATCCTGTTTCTGCATCTAGAGCCATTCAACTACCCTTTTCGTGCCCTTACTCCTAGGATTGTTGTCCCAGAATTTTTCTTTTTTTACTTCCAAAATTATTCCTCGGATGAAGAACAGAAAGACCACTAAAAATCTTGCATGTGTTGTATAATGCACAAGACGCATATGTAAAAATATGATTTATTGAAGCCTTTCTTAAAATTATTTGTAATTCCACTGCTTTCTTAATGTGCTGAACCTTTTATTGCACTGCTGCTAATGAAATGTACTAAGAGCATAGCCTTCTCTTTATAGCAATATAGACCAGGGGTCTTGAGCTGCCAGCCCGCGGGCCAGATATAGCCCTGGAACAAACAAACTTGGCCCTCATTCATTTCTGAAAGTACTGATGTAATTTGGCCTGCTCTGTAGTACTAAAGTCCTGTCACTTTAAAAGATAATTCTGGACTTCCTGGTTAGTCTTTCAACACTGCCATCATCAGCACATGCGCATGCATGTACATTACTGAATTAAAACAAGCTGCACCATACTGTCTTGGAAGCCTTTTTGGTATTGGCATTTGGCCTTGGGTTGGTTGATAAGTACGAGAGGACTGCAGTTGGTAAATAATGAGGGGCATTAGTGTTTCAAACTTTATTTTGTACAGAAAATGCTTGTTTATGTAAGTTTACTGGAATATATATGCGTGTTAAGGTACAAAATAAAATTCTTACAGTACAGTTTGGCAGAGGAGAATGAGATAACTTACTGTAAAAGAACACATGTAGATGGGAGACTAACCAATCAAGGTCTTGTCTTTCCAAAGAAGCTACAGACATTTTTCTTATACTGTGGAAGCTTTTGGGCAAAGCTTTTCTTATCCGACTGTAGCTACTGACCAGTTAGAACTAAAGACCTCTATGTTTTGCTTGCTTAGAAGCTGCAGATCCTTTGTCTAAGCTTTGCCTTATTAGGCATAAGCTCTGCTCTTCCAAATTGGTACTAGGAAATGACAAGACAGGGGGAAAAAAGGCAGGCCTATGCTGTCAGGATCCATTTTGAAATAAGGTGGATTCTGCTGTCAGAGAGAAAGTATTATACAAAACGTTTAAACATTTCTCCCTTCTTACAATTCTCTTTTTGTATGTGTGTGCAGTTGCTAAGTTTTGATAGACATTTGAGTTTCTTTTATTTCATACAGAAAATGCTTTCTATACAAGTTAACCAGAATGTGTGTGGTGCGTGTGTGTGGTGCGTGTGTGTGGTGCGTGTGTGTGGTGCGTGTGTGTGGTGCGTGTGTGATGTGTGTTTGGTGTGTGTGTGTTTGGTGTGTGTGTGTTTGGTGTGTGTGTGTTTGGTGTGTGTGGTGTGTGCGTGTGTGACCATAGGTGTGTGAGTAAGGATTGCAGTTCCTAAGTAATTGTGGACATTTAAGTTTTAGGCTTTATTTCCTTCAAAAATGCTTGCCATATAAGTTTACTAGAGTGAAAAATTTTTATGTATGAGAGGATTGCAATATTTAAATAACAGCTGACGTTTGCGTTTCAGACTTTTTCCTTCAGGAAATGCTTGCTGTACAAGTTAACTATGTGTGTGTGTGTGTGTGTGTGTGTCTAGGAGAGCGAGAAGGAGGACTGCATTTGCTATGTAATGATGGACATTTGACTTTCAGACTTTTCATTCAGAAAATACTTGCTATATAAATTAACAGGAATGAGTGAATGTGCATGTGACATACCTCTCAACTGTACAGATTTTCGCAGAATGTGGGATTTTTGCTTCATATTTTTGGTCTGTTCTTCTTTGTGCATTTTTGACAAATCACTGCAGCGATCTAAGGATTAATGTCACGAAATAACAACATACATTTGAGTATCAGACTTCATATCCTTAAGAAAATACATACTAATACAAATCCTGTTATTCTAGCAACTTTCTAAGTTTATAAGAGCAATTTTGGGCCTTTATCCCCTATTATGCCAGGCTTTGTCCAGATTTCTGGCACTAAGGAGTTCGGAGTTATGGTGTGCCCGTGTGTGAAAGAGAGAGAGAGAAAATAGCAGCTCCTAATCAGTGACTCTGGAATTTCAAAAGAACCCTGCCAGAGGTGCTAACTGCATCAATTTTGAATGGATGAAAGACCACATCTGCTTTTTCTTCTATGGGTTGTGTATTTGCCTTCCTTGCAGGATACGTTATGGCAGTTGTTGTGATATGACAATATCGTTGTAGCCTTTTGTGGAGTTTTTAACGCCTTTATTACATTTTATATTTTAGAGTAACATGGGAACACATATTGCTTGATTATTTTCATGCGGTATACATCTTCCTTATAAGTTATTCACTACAGCATTACATGAATTGCTGAAATCCTGCCTTCCCTTAAACCTCACCTCACCTCTGAACATTATTTGGCATGTACTGTTCCCATAAACCTGTTTATTTCTATGTAATTTGCTGTCATCATTTTCTATTTTTTTCTTTACAATATTCAGCACTTCTGTTGTAGTTGGTTTAGATTTTGATTTCCATTTTCTGGTAATTACATTTGTGGCAGCCAGTAGTGTTAAACTTATTAAGACCGTACTATGTCTGGACAGTTCAGATCAAATCATTTCCTTAATTTTAACATTTGATCCCTAAACATTAATAACGAAGTACTCTGTGGGGAAATTTTCAAAAACATGCCAACTCGTTACATTCCCCAAAAAGAAGGTTTCCAATTACTTTCACTTTCCCCCAAAAATTGTAAAGTCTGCTCTGGGTACAAAAAATAACTTTGCAAACACTTTCTAAGAAAAATACTAAACCTTCTGGACTTCTTCATTCTTGGGAGCCATGCACCAAATCTGTATGTTCTTAAATGTACTACATTTTGTTTACTTTATACTTTTTTGATTATTGTAATATGTGTATTAAAATTTACTGTTACTCATGGAGTTTTTCTCCCCAGGCCTCTGCTGAAAAAGAACCTGTGTCCAGTCTGACTTTCCCGGTAAACAAATGTTAAATAAATAAATAAAAAATATAGATGTCCTCCCATTGTTCCTTTGCAAATTGCCTTTCCATTCTCACTTCCCAATCCTTTCTAACCTCCTCTGATTCTTATACTTATGCAATATTTTATATGCCCTACTAATTATCCTTTTCTTTTTTTTAAGAGCAGAAACTTCCATTTTAGATTCAACTATAAACTCTCTGAGACGCAGTCTTTCACTTAGGCATTTCCCTTTCTCTTTGCCTATACACTCTTTCTAATCCCTGTTGTGGAAGGCAGTCTTGAACCTATAGTCCAAACTTCTGCTTGGCATCATTACACTCTGTTACTTTTCCTTCTCATGTTATCTGTGGAATTTTGAACATGCTGCAGGCAGTTAAGTTCACAGTCAGGGAGCTCTAGCTGTAGGTCATTAAAGTAGTCCATTTTGGAGGATACCAGGATATGAACCACCACAATAAGGTCAGAATAATGGGAGGATTTGGCAACAGCTGAAACACTATCAGTCTCCTAGTTTACTGAACAAAACCTATGTAGAGATAGGAAAGTATTGATGTTCTTCGTGATTCACTGTTGCAGTCATTGCTTTTGGGTAATCTGCTGGCAGGTTGCCCTCAGTCGGCCTGAATAACAAAGTCTTGGGTCCTGCGTAGGTTGCTGTCTCCTCTTCCATGATGTCAGGTTGTCAGGGGTATAAAACATGTAGCCTACGCCATTTTAATCAGTCTTTCTTGCCGCGCAGTGCCCGAAGCAGTTCGCAAGTGCTGGTCAGCCGACTCCTGAAATTTTCGTTTTCAAGTTTCAGAATCGAAGTCTTCAAACTAAAGTGAAGTACCCCGTTGGGGAAACTTTTTCTTGCTCCTTACCGATGTCAGTAAAAGTTAATAGTTGCATTACTTGTGGGAAGCAGATACCTCATAAGGATTTCCATTTGTACTATACTCCTTGCCTAGGCCCTGACCACAACGTGCCTTGCTGTTGGTTTTGTGCTAAATTTAACCAACGCACTATTAAGCGTCTGTATATTTTTGCTTCTAAATACTTTGGTTCAAGATTTAACTATCCAGAAATGTCGTCGGTTAGCAATCCGACTACCGGAATTCACAAAAAATGCAAAAAAAAAGACAGAGACAGACCGTCGAGGTCCAAAACAGACGAAGCTTCACCTAAGCCAGTCGCCGGTACTCAGTGAGGCGCTTTCGCAGCCCCTGATGCCCACAACTTTTGAGTCGCAGGTCTCTTCCGACACCCATTCGGAGTCCAGTATGCCACGAGATTCTTCAAGTATAGAACCCGCGGATGTCTCTCCCTTAGATGGGTCTGGAGCCACTGAGCAGGCACCGGCTTTTGAGGGTGTTTTCAGGCCTAAAGATTTGTATATTAAACAGATGCCATCATCAAAAACAAGGCCAAAACCAACTTCTGTGTCTAAAAAACCGACGCATGAGCCACGTGCTCAGGCCCCTATGCCTAAAAAACAAATGATCAAAATGGCTGAGGATTACCTTGATCAGGAGTTCCCAACCCCCTCCTGCTAAGTGGCCTAGGCAAGGCACTGATTATGAATGATTATGATCAGGTTTCCATTTCTTCTGATTCCTCTTCTGATCAGGAATTTTCTATTCCCCCTTATGAGGACTCTGATGCAGAAGAATCCATCCCTTCTTATTCTTCTCCTCAGGATTTTTCTTTTGGAGAGACTTTGCATGCCTTAAGGGAACATTTTCATTGGGAGAGTCAGGATTTTTCAGAATCCAAAAAAAGGCTTAGGGATTTTCTTCTTCTTCCTCAGCGTAGGCCTTTGGCTATACCTCCTTTTCTTGACGTTGTTGATGATGTTTTCTCAGAATTCAGCATGGCTCCTGATTCCCTGCCTCCAGCTTCTAGTAAGCCAGACAAATATTACAGGGTTCCTGACTCCCACAAGTTTCTTTTCAAAAATCTTCCTGCTGACCCTGAAACAATTTCTGAGGGTCCCAAGGATGTTAAGGCTTCTACTGCTAAAAATCCTACCCCTTTTGATAGAGACTCCAGGGCGCTGGATAGATGGGGTAAGAAGGTTTATACGTCTGCATCTGCAACCCTGGCAGTCAGGGCTTTAAACTGTCAATTTCATATGCTTAAATATGAACAGTATGTCATGGGCTTACTGAAACAGAAAATTATGTTGATTTCTGATTGTGTGGAAAATAGAGTTACAGGATTTATTGCATTCAGCTGAACAAGTTGGAAAGCATACTTTGCAATGTGGTTTTGATTCCTTGGAGGCCTCTTGCAGGGCCGCCATAACTGGATTTGTGATAAGAAGGCATGCTTGGCTCAAGGAGCAAAATCTGCCTGATCATGTTAAAGCTAAATTGTTGGATGCTCCTTTACAGCAGGACAGTCTGTTTGGTAATAAGGCAGAAGAAGTTTTGAAAAAGATGGAAGACAAAGCTGAATCTTTGCAAACTGTAAAAGATTTCTTGCAAGTGCAGCCACCCAAGTTCAGTAAGCACTGGCCTACTAAGAATTGGTCCTTTCCAGTACCCAACAGAGCCGCTCAGGTCAAACGCAGACACTCCAAAGGCTCCAGGTTTCAGTCACAAGGATCTTACAGGACAAAACAATGGGGTGCCTCCACCTCCAAATCAGGAAGTAGCAAAGCACCACCCTACGGTAAACAGTCTCAATGACTTTCCTCTGCCATTTCCAAGCACTTATCTTTTGGCAGCCCCTTTGGGGGGAAAACTAGTACTTCATGCTCAAAATTGGCATCTAATTACCCAGGACAAGTGGGTCTTAAATATAGTATCCCAGGGATACAGATTTCATTTCCACATGTTGCCAATTCCAAACGGATGGCCAGATCTGCCTCCAAATCAGTGGGCAGAGGCCCAGAAACAAGTCATGTCCCTCATGGATATGGGGGCTATTCAACCAGAACCAGAAAAGGAAAAAGGACAAGGTTTTTATTCAAGACTTTTCCTGGTACCCAGAAAAGACCAATCATGGCGTCCATTTCTGGACTTATCCATTCTAACTACTTTCCTGGACATTCCAGAATTCAAGATGCTGACTCTACAACAGCTACTGCCTATGCTAGGCAAGAATGCCTGGTTGGTACATCTAGACTTAAAAGAGGCTTACCTGCATTTCCCAATCGGGGAATCTTGCAGAAGATACCTCTGCTTCAAAGCAAGCTATTTGCAATACCAGTTCTCTGCACTGCCCTTTGGCTTATCTACTGCGCCCAGGGTCTTCACAAAGTGCCTGGCACCAGTGATTGCATTTTGCAGACAAAGAAACATTCAAATGTATCCTTATCTGGATGATTATCTAATTCAGGCAGAGGACAAGGACACTCTTCTACAACATCTGGCATTTGTAAAAAGGCTTATAACAAAAATAAATCGCAACTGGTACCCTCTCAAATAATTACATTCCTGGGTGCAAGCTTGAATACAACTGCCCAGATGGCTTACCTCACGCTAGACAAGCAAATTCAGTTGATTACATACTTCAAACAAGTGGCCACAAAAACCCAGCTATCTGTAAGACAAATTCTGCAGGCTTTGGGGTTCATGGCATCCTGCATTCTACTAATTTCATATGCAAGACTGCATATGAGGAAACTTCAATGGTACCTAAAAAGCTTATGGAGTCAACATTGTCACAGCCTGGAAACAATGATTCCTCTCATTCCTTGCCTACAACAGGAGTTCCTTTGATGGGCAGAGGCCTGTCACCAAAACTAGGGACCGTCATTCATTCCTGCCCTGCCACCCAAACCCTGACTACAGACGCATCAGACTATGCTTGGGGGCCCATCTGGCAGGGAGATGCATTCAGGGCGAATGGAGCCCAAATCAAATGCACCTACATCTCAACCTGAAAGAAATGCTAGCTGTACAGAATGCTCTGACAGCCTTCAAGGACTTCCTTCATCCGGGACAACTACTGATAAAGACTGACAACACCACAGTTATGTGGTACATAAACAAGCAGGGGGGTACCCACTCCTCCCCTCTTTGCAGACTAGCCATGGCCTTGTGGAACACAGCCTTGACTTACCAAATACATCTACAAGCTCAATTCCTGCCAGGAAAACAAAATACTCTAGCAGATGACCTAAGCAGAAATCTTATGGACCCACACGAATGGAAACTGGATCCACAAATCTTCAGCATGTTGACACAGAAATGGGGGAGCCCAGACAGATCTTTTTGCCTCTCCCCAAAACTATCAGTTAGACAAATTCTGCATAAGAATTCATCACAAAAAAGCTTGGAAAGTGGATGCTCTATCCTTCAGCTGGAAAAATCTCTGTCATGCCTTCCCACCTCTGTCTCTGCTCTCCCAAGGTTTTACTAAAAGTCAGACAGGAAAAAACAAAAATGATTCTGATTGCTCCAGACTGGCCTTGCCAACACTGGCACCCGCTTCTAAGGAATATGTCACACCTTCCTCTGTGGTACTTGACACCTCATCTATTGTCTCAGCAGAACTATCAAATTCTGCACACTCATCTCCAAACTCTGAATCTTGCAGCATGGCTAATCAACTAATTTCACCAATCACATCTCTCAGTAAACCTGTGATGGATGTCGTTCTGGAGGCTAGAAGGCCTAGTACTAGAAAGTCTTATGCTGATAAATGGAAGATATTCTGTGCCAGGAATCAAGCACAAGGAATAAACACAGCAATGCCCAATATTCCTCAGATTCTGCAATATTTAAATGAGATGCTTCACAAGGGCCTATCCTTTTCTTCTATAAAAATCCATGCCTCTGCCATCTCGGCTCATTACAACACAGAGCCTTCTCTCTTTTCTCATGCCCTGCTAAAGCAGTACCTCTGAGGGGGCAAAAATTTGAGACCTCCCAGGAGAGCACTGACTCCTGCACGGGACCTCAATTTTGTGCTGGAAAAACTCACTCTACCTCCTTTTGAACCAGCTGCTACTGCAGACATAAAATTTCTTTCTTGGAAGACCGCCTTTCTTTTAGCAGTCACTTCAGCTAGGATTTCAGAACTACAGGCTTTCATGGTAGTGGAGCCTTTCATTATCTTTTATCGGGACATGGTGGCCCTCAGGACCAATCCTTCTTTTATGCCTAAGGTGGTATCCTGTGTCTCTTAACCAGACCATTCATCTGCCAACTTTTTTCCCAAATCCGCAGAATAAGGGGCTGCGGATTCTGCATTCATTGGATGTACACAGACAACTAAGATTCTACCTAAACAGGACAAAATCTCTAAGAAAGTCTGAGCAACTACTGGTGGCATTTGTTGCAGGGGCAGAGGGGAAGGCTATCTCAAATCAGACTATTTCAAAATGGATAAGCCATTGTATTTGTTTCTGCTACATGCACCATGGTAAACCTGTCCCCAAGGGGATCATAGCCCATTCCACCAGGGCTGCATCTACTTCTGCAGCTTTTCTCAGAGGGGTTCCTACCGGAGACATTCTAGAAGCTGCTACTTGGAGCTCAGTTCATACGTTCACAAAACATTACCATTTACTTCTCTTTTCTAAATCCAGGACAGGCTTTGCCACTGCTGACCTGCAGGGCCTTATAGCTGCTCCTAATGCTGTATAATTCCATCCTCCCATCCATAGCTTTGGGATTCTACCCAAATGTAATGATTGCAACAGTGAAACACGAAGAACATAATACAGTTGTGTACACTTACAATAAATGTAGATGTTCGAGTGTATTCACTGTTGCAGTCCGGGTTACCCACCCACCAATTCCCTTTCTTCTGTATTATTATACCTCTTCTTTCCTTCACTATGCTCAAAAGCCTTTTTGGTGTATTTGCTTTTAGTTGGAGGTCATTTTTTTGTGTTTTTTTTCTCCCCATTTGGGGGGCACCTGACATCTGGGGCAAGAAAAACTGAATAAAATGGCGTCGGCTGCATGTTTTATACCCCTGACGACCTGATTTCACGGAAGAGGAGACAGCAACCGATGCAGGACCCAAGACTTTGTTATTCAGGCCGACTGAGGGCAGCCTGCCAGCAGATTACCCAAATGTAATGACTGCAACAGTGAATACACTTGAACATCTACATTTATGGTAAGTGTACACAACTGTACTTTTCACTTCCTTGTCACTGCTATCAGTAAGGCAAGCAGGTCATCAAAAGTATGTCATCTGGTTTTCATTTAACCAAATTTATGTAGAACTTAAGATACAGTTTTGGGCTCTTTTTTCCATGGTTTTCTCTGAGTGTACCATTCAGAATATTGTTTGGTAATTAAGGGAGGGTTGAGAAAACTGGAGGATCTGAATCATTTCCACAATAAAGCAATGCTGCTCCCTCCAGAGAATTATTGAGACCAGAGTTGTTATTCCTAGTCTTTCTTAGCTCTGGACAAGACTGTCTAAAACCATTTTGTCACCTATAGAGAATTTTGTATGCTGTCCCCATAGACACTACCTATTCCTGCTTCTCCTGTCTTTGTGAGCTGTTGATGTGCTGTGTAGATGTTACAGAGCATAGACTTGTACATTTAAATGAGATGATGTAGAAAATATCTCAGATGTAAGGTGTCAGTGAATGTGCGTGTTTCTTTGCCCTTCCTTTTGGAGTTCTGCTAGCCTCCAGAATATTTACAAATTGCCTAGTTGTCACAGCAGTGTTTTCATGAAGTCAAGAGATTTTATGTTTAGCTATGTTTGGATAACTGGATTCTGGTAGCAGATATAAAATGGATGTTAAAAAGACAGAAGAATATTCATTTATCCTTTTTTTCAGGCCATTGTGATGTGCTAAACCTTTCAAAATTATCTGTTTCCTTCAGCTCCTAGAGTACTTCAGGGCCGGATTAAATTACTGTCTGGGTTACACATTTTCCACCTGAAAGGCCCATATACTAGCTGCAGTAGTTTCAGTTGTAAAGTCAGTGAAGTGTTTAAGTAGATCATATTCTTGAAACTCCCTGGTATATGACCATAACTCTGTGCGTGCGTGTGTGTGTGTGTGCGTGCATGCATGTGTGTGTGTGCCTGCATGCGTATTTATGTGTGTGTGTGTGCATGCATGTGTGTGCGTGTGTAGGCGAGCATGCTATACTATTAAGTTTAATTTGCCTTAGAATTTGCAGGCCTGATTTTACCTATTTACCCAGTTTTGAACCATGCAGAAGAGTACTGGGTTGGGGGCACTCCATATTCCAGTTTTTAAAGAGGCTTCATTTTTACATTATGGAACTGCTGCTCTTCGTTACAGTAGGTACTTCCTTGCAAGGAATGGGGAGTTGTGGGCATTAACTTGGTGTGCTATCACCTGAAAACTGCTTATCAACATAATGGAACTGATAGTGGTCTGAGCGGCTGTATAGGCTTACAAGATTCCATGGTAAGAGACCACATCTGGACTCTGACAAAGAGCAGTGCAGCAGTGTGGTGCAAATGGAGAGGAAAATATTTTTCCGTTTCTGTAGGCTTTGAAGTACTGGCCTGGGACCAGATTAGAAGGATGTGCCATACTGTGGTTTATTTCTAGACAACTTGTAGACAGATTTTTTTTTTTTTTTTTTTTAGACAGATGACTCATTCCAGTTCATGCATGTGAAACAGGGCCAGGAATCTGACCTTCTGTAATGAGTGACTGGAATTTCTTCTTAGTGTCCCAGGCTTGGTACATCTGTATGTTTTTTAAGGTGCTTATGGTTTTATCAGAACCTTGCTGTGCTTGGAAAAAAAAGATGTATCAGAATAAACCATTTTATTTCTGTTTGACAGTGATACAAAATCAAATTATACATCAGCTCAATGGCCAAATTGTGGGAATGTTTTGTATCCGTTTAATAAAAGTGCAACTATACTTGTAGGTTTGTACTGAACAACAGCTGGGTCTCTAGACAGTGTGGGGACAGAATGATTTTCCCAGTCCCCAGTGTAGGTGATGCAGGATTCAAAATGTAATTTTGATCTGAAGCAGAAAATATTGTTTTGAAAATAGCACTATTTTGCATCATCTTTGTGTTGATGTGGCACATCCGCTACTCACAATTGCCCTTTTTATACCAGTGACCTAAGAGCATTATCTGGATAAGTGATTTTCTCAGAACCGCACAGTTAGCATGTACACATGTAGAGAATCAGTTCCACAACTGCAGGATTAAGCATGTCATTAGTCCTAATCCTGTGTGGTAAACTGCCAGGCGATTTCTCAAATCAGGAAAAATCTTTGTTGTAAGGATTTAGTATAAGCTGATTACTTTTTTGTTGCATATAGTTTGTTTCCTTAGAAAGTAAAATGCTCTTGAGTCATCTATGAAATAACATTTTAGGATCAAGTGTGTCATCGTATCTCCCTTTGTTCTCACTTGCATTCATTGATTGACTGTTCAGACTGCAGTAGTTGGACTACCTACCTTTAAACATTAAACAGCTGCCCTGAGATTTCATATAAATCCATTAGCTTCCTACTCTGCTTTTCATGTCGTGAACATGACCATTAATAACGTATTTTGGAATTTCATTGAACAACTTGTTGATATGCTAGTCAGGGTTATATACAGTGTAAGTATACTGTGGAAACTGGTGATCGATACGATTATTTTAGTGTAAACCAAATTTATTAATCCGCTATTCATGCAAAGACTTCATCAGAAACAAACAACCACATAATAATGCAGGCATATTTAAACCAAATTTGTTAAACAGTTAATCAATAGGAAAACACTGATGTTAACCCTTAATGTATCAAACAGAGTCGTCTTCTTCTTTTGGCTTTTCCCAGTCAGGGGTCACCACAGCAGATCATCTGTCCGCCCATGATTGGCAGTGGAGTTTTACAATGTCGAGTTGCCACCCTGGCGCCCAACCTTCCATAGAAGACACACACGCACACATACGCTCACACCTAGGGCCAATTTAGTGTGTCCAATCCACCTACTGCATGTCTTTGGGATGTGGGAGAAAACTGGAGCACTCTGTGGAAACCCACGTGACTACAGGGAGGACATGCTGACTCCGCACAGAAGGCACCCCAGCCGAGAATTGAACCAGAGAATGTCTTGGTGTGAGGCGGCAACACTAACTGCTGCACCACCGTGGCCACCCTTCCATTTTTGAGATCCAATTACTACAAAAATATATTGTACCAGTTATCAGCTTCCACCTTTACTAAGCAGGTCTCTGTCAGTTTAATTATTAATTATAAAGTAGAACCATTTCCTAACTTTATACTGTCTGAAAGGTCTTCATTTCAGAAAACAAATCACTTTTAACGTCACAAAAATCATCTTATTTTAGGAACTATACATTAAAAGTTAACTGAATGTCACTTTTTAACAATTAATATAAGTTTTAGGGTTTATTCTTTTCATTTTCGTAAAGAAATGCCTTTAAATATTCACGTTTTACTTGCCTTTTGATCTTGTATGAGTGACATAATATAGATGTCTTTCCTCATTATCATATAACCAACCCTCCCTTCTGAAATCTTTTCCTCAACAAATGCACATACAAGCCGAGCAACCTTGGGAGGAAAAATGCAAAGCTCAAGCAATACAAGGGAAGAAAAAATAAAGAAAAAAAAGAATCTCTTATGTAAGTGCACAAGCTTCCAAGGCTTAAAAATTATTCAAGTCATTTCTTAGCTCTGTTCAAGCTCACAAACAGCTTTTTCCCTTAAAATAACTTAAATGAACATGCAGTGTCCTGCACTTATCTTTTTCCCTATATGACACTAGTGCAAACATAATTAAAGCAGAGAATCAAACTATAAAGGGAAAGAGATGGTTTCCATAATATGATTACCCTTAACAGAAAACACCCTTCAAAAGCAAACAGTCATTCTCTTATAACAACAGCAGACAGAAATGACAGTTAATACAAGTGACACACCACAGTCATTTTGTTTAAATGGTCATACTAGTTTTATACATATTTTGTATAACAAAACCTACAATATCAGATATTTCTATACAGTTTACCATCCTACTACATCCATTGTATTTCATTTGAAGTGGTCTATATTGTAACAATGAACGGTTAGGTCGGCAAATTGTTCTTCTTTCGGCTTTTCCCGGTTAGGGGTCGCCACAGCAGAACAGAGTAAATGACAGATTTTCTATACTTGATGTTTACAGCTTCATTTAAACCAGGAGGAAGGTGAGCAGCCAACCTAATCTGCCACTCAACTTCCTTCTTTTCAATTTCAGTCTAAAATCACCTCCCCTTAAGTCCATATGTACCACATCCAAAACAGAAAAGATTAATTTCTTAAAAGTAGGCCATTTTACAGAATGCTTGTACAGAGCATTATTCTCATCATGTGTTGTAATAGCATATACATGTTCCCTAATTCTAGTACCGACTTCTGGTGGTCATGCCAACATAAAATGCTGTGCATGACGTGCATAAAACAACATAACCCCAGTAGAGGAACAATAAAATCTAACTGGCACTTTTATAGTTCTGTTACAATGTGATAAGTCTATGAAGGGACCCTCAGAAATAAACCTACACATCCTGCAGTTCAAACATTTATAAGTACCAAAGACCTTATTAGTACAAGGTGTTATAATTTTCATCCCTGAAAATTCTAACAGGTGTTTAATGTTTCCATTTTTCTTTTTTGTAAACTGGGGTCTATCCCCCACTACTTTTGCCAGGTCCTCATGTCCTAGCAAAATTTTCCAATTGTTTTTGACAATAATTTTAATGGTCATGGAATCCACTGTCATGTCCAAACAAAACCTTGAAGCAAAATGGGAGTTAAAAGTTTGATTCATTTCATTTGTTTTGTTTTTTCATTGTTGGTTACATACAGTGTGTTAATATAGTCAAGATTATATACAGTGTGTGTTAATATACAGTGGTATATGTACAGATAACCTTGCTAATGTTTTTATGTAATAAACTTTAAGTTTTCATAACTAGTAGCCTCCAGTAATGCCATTATTTCTTCCCTCCCTCCCAGTTAGGGGACCATTAGCCATCCCCTGATCTCTCTGCTGCCGGTCTATATAGCTGGGAGGTCGGGCTGTTGTCTTTCTGTGTAGCTGGGTGTAAGTCTTCTAGTGCAGCTTGCTTCTGCCTCTTCATTTTTACTTTACCTTTTCTCAAAACATCCTGTTTCTGGTATATATTACCCAGTTAAACCCGCTAGGCACAAATGCCATTGAGGCAACCCTGAAGAACCAGTCTGGTTTAGTGACTTTGTTTATTTACTCTTTGTTGTCAGTCCCACTGTGCCAGTAGCTTCTTTTCAGTGGAAATCTGAGGTGATATTTATACTAACTAGGGGAAATTTGGCCAGGGCACAAGGATCTTCTCTTACTTTATTCTTACTTTTTTTGGTAAGTGCCATGGGATCTTTTTATGTCCACCTAAGCTACCATAAACTAAGGCCAATGAGTCTTCAGTTTAACATCTTTTCCAAAATGAATTGATTAGGGTCGCACAGTCTGCAGTGAAGATTGAGGGACTCAAACTCTGGAATAAAGGATAAATCCAGGTAGCATCCAATATCGTTAACCCCCTTTTGCCAGATAATTGTCATTCTGTCCAGTATGCTGTAATTTCAGTAGAAAAGTCCTGCATCACCCTGTGCACCATTCTCTCCCTTTCACCTCATAAGTTTTTTTGCAGTGCACAATTCAAGTCTTTTTGAAGTTTGCTCTGTGCCTTGTCTTCAATGGAATTGACTGTGTAGCAGCTATTCTAATCTGATACCAGATTAGGAAAATAAATCAGAACTCTTCCACAATGCTCCTAGAACCTAGATTAACTTGAGCATCTATTTTCAAAATGTCTACTTCTATTTGGTCCAGCTTATTTTCTGTTGCCAGGGTGGTAGTTACTTTAAAGGCCTTCTGCAGCAAACATTTGCTTGGATTTCCTTTTCTGAATTCCCATCTTGACACAGTTCAGAATGTGTTCTAAGCATGTGACATCACGTTCCTGGCTAGGAAGATACTCTTTCTGTTTCTTCTCATGCATATCATAAATCTTGTGTATTTCATAAAATGTAGTCCAGGTAGCCAGTAGAACTGAGAAAAGTGACTACGTTCCTGATTTAAGTATTTTTTGCTGTTTTTTTACCTAAAATACCTTCTCTTGCTTACTTTAAACAAGCTTAAACTGTTTTTTTTAGCTGTTTGTTGCATTATATATTATCTGCACTTAAAGTTACAATTGGTCGAAAGTTTGTTTGTTAAATTTAACTGTTGAGGCTGCCCACAAAAGTGTGCTAGCCTGTGTAACTGATGTATTACTGTTTACTGCATTTCTGTGTGCTTTCTATCTCAAAAACAAAAAAAAAAAAAAAATATCCTTGTTTTCCCGCCTCTCCTCGACTAGTTTAAACCAGTATACAGGCTTTGCTGTATTCTGGGCTGTGGTGTAGTTCATGTGTTGTCCATTGCCTTACTTGGATAGAAGAAAGTTTCTTTGCTCACAAGTGGGAGTGGGGAGCCTTGAGCAGCCTATCTGTCCCTGAAGGAGTGACCTCAGCACAAGAGCTTGTAGTAATTGGTTGTTTTGGACCATTTCTAGCTCTTTTGAAGTTCCCTGTTTAAAATCCGCCTCTGAGCGTTTTTTTTCTGGCTATACTACTCAGAAACAGCTCCTCGTGGTCCTGCAGAGTGGTCCTAGCAGCAGAGAACTGAGAAAAGTGACTACTTTCCTGATTTAAGTATTTTTTGCTGTTTTTTACCTAAAATACCTTCTCTTGCTTACTTTAAACAAGCTTAAACTGTTTTTTTAGCTGTTTGTTGCATTATATATTATCTGCAGGTAAAGTTACATTTGGTCGAAAATTGGTTGAAAGTTTGTTAAATTTAACTGTTGAGGCTGCCCACTAAAGTGTGCTAGCCTGTGTAACTGATTTATTACTGTTTACTGCATTTCTGTGTGCTTTCTATCTCAAAAACAAAAAAAACAAAAAAAATATCCTTGTTTTCCCGCCTCTCCTCGACTAGTTTAAACCAGTATACAGGCTTTGCTGTATTCTGGGCTGTGGTGTAGTTCATGTGTTGTCCATTGCCTTACTTGGATAGAAGAAAGTTTCTTTGCTCACAAGTGGGAATGGGGAGCCTTGAGCAGCCTATCTGTCCCTGAAGGAGTGACCTCAGCACAAGAGCTTGTAGTAATTGGTTGTTTTGGACCATTTCTAGCTCTTTTGAAGTTCCCTGTTTACAATCCGCCTCTGAGCGTTTTTTTTCTGGCTATACTACTCAGAAACAGCTCCTCGTGGTCCTGCAGAGTGGTCCTAGCAGCAGAGAACTGAGAAAAGCGACCACTTTCCTGATTTAAGTATTTTTTGCTGTTTTTTACCTAAAATACCTTCTCTTGCTTACTTTAAACAAGCTTAAACTGTTTTTTTAGCTGTTTGTTGCATTATATATTATCTGCACGTAAAGTTACATTTGGTCGAAAATTGGTCGAAAGTGTGTTTGTTTGTTTGTTAAATTTAACTGTTGAGGCTGCCCACTAAAGTGTGCTAGCCTACTGTTTACTGCATTTCTGTGTGCTTTCGATCTCAAAAACAAAAAAAAAACAAAAAAAATACCCTTGTTTTCCCACCTCTCCTCGACTAGTTTAGACAGTATACAGGCTTTGCTGTATTCTGGGCTGTGGTGTAGTTCCTGTGTTGTCCATTGCCTTACTTGGATAGAAGGAAGTTTCTTTGCTCACCAGTGGGAATGGGGAGCCTTGAGCAGCCTATCTGTCCCTGAAGGAGTGACCTCAGCACAAGAGCTTGTAGTAATTGGTTGTTTTGGACCATTTCTAGCTCTTTTTAAAGTTCCCTGTTTAAAATCCGCGTTTGCGTGGCTTTGTGCGATTGTGCGCATAGCGCAGCGCTGGTTAAACAAGGTTAAACTTTTTCTGACTCCAAGTCTGCTCTTCAAATTTTCCCTTAAGAAAGCTCTACTCTTATAATAATCAGTCTACTCACTTTATTATAAGCCTAGCACTTATTCTCAAAACCTCTCTTCTAAGTAAGCACTCTCAAACTAAAGAAAGCACTACATCCATCTACCACCCCTGTGAGTACCCACTTCCCTTAAAAGCACAGCACTCCCTTATAATATTCTAGCATGTTGAGTGGTAGATTACTAGCATCCTCTCCGGTTCAGTTAGTTAATCTGGGAATCTTGAGACAATGCTACAATTGTCTCATGTACACAGACAACCCTCTCCTCCTCCCAACAAACACAAATACATGTGAGAGCTGCAACTATATAGCCAAACTGGAGGCTGAACTCTCTCAACTCAGGACTGGCAAGACCAGACAGGAGGAGAAGGTAACCACACACACAGCAAACCCAGTCCCACATAGACTTACCACAACTGCAAACCAAACACATAATAACACAAAGACATACTCGGAGGCTCTAACAAAGAACTTACCAAAACAACAGAGGCTCCCAAAGCAGACACACCAAAATCCACCAAAACAGCAGAGGCTCCCATAGCAGACACCCAAAAATCCACCACCTCAAAACACAACACATGCAACACATACTTCAATAAATCAGTGTGTCAAACAATCACAGCCCTTAAGGCCAAACACTATGCCTGATACACTAGTAATAGGTGACTCTATAGTCAGACACACTGACGTTCCGCTTACCAGGCTGAACAAGGAGAGGGTAACGGTGAGCTGCCTATCGGGAGCTAGGATCTGCCACATAACAGATGCACTCAGGTCACTCCAAAGCAAGTACAAATATGACTCCGTCATTGTCCATGCCGGCGTGAATGACCTGAGACGTACCTCCCTGGACTATATGAAAAGAGACATAGAGGAGCTCTCTGATTATGTAGCCCAGGCTGGTATGACCCTGACCCTGAGCAGCATCTTGCCCTCACCAAGAATGATGCCACAATACAAAGACAAGATGATCAGCTTTAATAATTGGCTCAATTACTGGTGTCATTCTAGGGGGATCCAGTGTCTGTCTGCTTGGGATGACAAGCTGGACAAGCCACGCTGCTTCGCAAGGGATGGCTTGCATCTGTCACCACTGGGCTTCCGGATATTGGCTAAGGCTCTTGCCACCCCCATAGTGCCTTTTTTAGGCAAGGCTCAAAAGACAAACCCACCTTAATAGAAAGCAAAAATGGAAAAAAATTAAGGGTAATGCTGCTCAACGCCAGAAGTCTAAATCTCAAGATGCAGGCTCTCAAAGCACTCCTCAGTATGGAGAACATCGATATCTGTGCAGTCAATGAAACCTGGTTCAAGGCTCCTGAGAGCACCCCAGCGCTACCAGGCTATACCTCGTATCATGCTTTTCGGCTCCAAAACACGGGCCAAACCAAAAAGGGAGGGGGAGTGTCCATATTCATCAAGGACACCCACACCTTCATGTTAGTGGCAACACATGAAGCATCAGAGACCATCCAGGTGCAACTAACCATAGGCAAAACTGCTATACAACTGGTAGCATGTTACAGACCACCCTCCCAATCTCAGGAACCCCATTCAGCCTTCCTGAAGACATTGGAGGATATGAATGTCTCACCAAACACCATCATATTGGGAGACTTCAACTACCCTAACATAGACTGGGTGCATTATTCTAGCCCTAACACCCTAGCACAAAGGTTCCTGGAATTCATAAATTCAAATGCAATGGAACAGCTAGTCACCTCTCCCACAAGGGGAGATAATATACTAGACCTGATCATCACAAACATGGGGACAAAGTGCTCCACACCGGAAGTATATCCCTCACTAGTGAGATCTGACCACAAACTAATCACCCTGGATATGCATATCCCACCTCCACCCCCAACACAAAAGACTACAGTGAAAAATGTCTCAAAAGCCGATTTTACACTTCTTAAGACTGAGATGGTATCCTTTAAGCCCACTGGGCCAGTGGAAACCACATCCCACAATGCTGAATCCTTCACAAATGCTTTCTACGGACATCTCCAAGAATGCATGGATCATGCAATCCCAAACAAAACCAAGACCGTCTCCACCAAGGGCAGGCGTCCTGTCTGGTGGACCCCAGCCATAAACAAATTGTATAACAAAAGAAGGAAGCTACTGCACGTCAGAGCAAAATCCCATAAAGAGAAGGCATCTCTGATCAGTACTAGTAGAAAGCTGCGTTCTCTCATAAAAACATCCAAGGCCAACTTTGAGAGAAAAATCGCTATGGACACTAAAGATAACCACAAGGCCGCCTTCTGCTATGTTAGAAACCTGGGCGGAAACCCTCAGATATGCTCAGAGTTAGTTCACAATGACAAAAAATACACTGAACCCACAGATATTGCCAACATTCTGGCAGACAGGTTCAGTGCAAATTTCTCCCCTCCCTCACCCCCAAAAGAGGAAATACTTATCCCAGCTGAATGTAACCTCCCTGTCATCGCAGATGTCCAGGTGAGAACCGCCTTCAGCAAAGCTAAAAACACAGCATCAATGGGACCTGACGGTATCCCAGGTTGCGTGCTACGTGAACTCCAAGAGGAGCTAAACCCGCACATAAAAATGCTATTTAACCTTAGCCTTACTACAGGATATGTACCTGAACACTGCTTACTACAGGATATGTACCTGAACACTGGCGTACAGCAACAGTGGTCCCACTCCACAAAGGAGGCACCTCTACAGACCCTGGTAACTACTGCCCCATAAGGTTAACCAGCCTGGTCTGCAAAGCTATGGAAAGAATCATTATGGAGCTCATAAACAGAGATATTGGGGACCTACAGACACTTGATCCCACCCAGTTCGGCTTTGTAAAGGGCAGATCCTGCCTTTTGAACCTGGTTGACTTTTTCGAAACAGTCACTAGAGCCATTGACGAGGGCAAAGCAGTCCATACAGCCTACCTGGACTTGGCTAAAGCTTTCGACACAATACCCCACTCAGGCATCATAGATAAGCTCAACAGCTTAAATGTAAATCCATATGTCACAAGATGGGTTGCAAACTGTCTAAAGGATAGAACAAATAAAGTCAAAATCGCTGGAGCCATGTCAGACTCAAAGCCAGTGACAAGTGCTGTCCCACAGGGCTCTGTCCTGGGACCCGTCTTGTTCGGCATTTATTTCTCAGATGTGAAAGCAAACATGGGAGGGTTGTGGCTGACAAAGTTCGCAGATGACTGCAAACTAGGCACCATACTCGATACACCAGCTGACACATACATCCTACAGAAAGGCCTCACTAAAACGGACAACTGGTGCCGGAGTCATGGCCTTAAACTAAATGCCAAAAAATGTATAGCCATCTCCTTTGGGAAAAACAAAGTACCCACAAATTATCACATAGACATTAACCCACTGAGTACGGAAAAAGTAATCAGAGACCTGGGGACCCAAGTCGATAGTGACCTCTCATTTGACACCCACGTTGCCAAAGTGGTTAGAAAGACTTTCTAACTTGCCCACCTTATCATGAAGGGATTCACATCCAGATCAAAGGAGGTCATTGTACCCTTGTACTCCTCCCTTATCAGGCCCATGATTGAGTACAGTGCCCCATTTGGTATGTACCTCACCCGGCACTTGCAACAGCTGGAGAGACCCCAAAAGTTCCTCACCAAGAGGATCAAGGGTCTCCAACATATGTCATATGCTGCCAGACTAAAGAAACTCCAGCTCTATTCAGTAGCATACCTCTTACTCAGAGGTGATCTGTGCCTGACGTACAAGGCCATGTCCAATCAGGAATTGATGGACATGCTCCACCTCAAAAAATCCAAATCCATCAGAACCACGAGAGCTAAAGATTTAAACCTCAGCACAAATATGAATAGGACATGCTGGAGGGACAGATTCATAACTCAGGGGCTTCCCATACTCTGAAACAGAATCCCAGTTCATGTTAGGCAGAGCCCCTCACTGACTCTCTTCAAGAGAAATCTTGACGAATGGATGGGAGATCGTAGGTTTACCCCGGGGGTCATCTCTGTGTCACTACTAGACAGAGGCACAGTAAACTAATTCTATTATGTAAGGAGGTCTTCACTGTTTCACTACTAGACAGAGGCACAGTATTCTAAATCTATTCTGTAAACTTTTGTACCCTTACATGGGGTGGCGAAAGCCACATCACTATGGCTAGGCTTATAAATGCCCCAGGGCAGATAGCCTAGTACTAAACTATGAAACTATGTAGCATTTCTTTAACACATCTGCTAAAAATATTTCTCAAGTGTATTTGTACTGTAAATAATTGACTCTTAGAAATGCACATTATACTAAGCAGGTGATCACTCTTACAGTGTAATAACTTACCTTGGAATTCATTAACACCTACACTAACTGTACACTGTTTTGCATGAACAGACAACACAAGCACAACGCACACCTTCTTCCTCCTAATTTTAGTTTTCCTAACAATTTTTTACAGCCTTAAATATCAGTGGGCATTCAAAGGTTACCACGAAGTGTAGATTACATGTACAATTAGTGTAACTTTTCTGGGTGAATAGAAAGCACAAAAAATGTGGTATGGATGTTCTTGAACGCATATCATGTACACTTAGTGTAGGCGTTAATGAATCTGGCCTTTAGTTTTTTTTTTTTAATGGATTTCTGTGCATCTAGGTTGATTTATTTGCAGTTTCTAAATAGACTGTATTTAAGTTAGCATTATTGTTGGTAGAAATGCTGATTCCTATCATGGTCACTGTTATTTTGCTGATGTACATTTTTACGTATGTAACACTGTGTCCCACTACACTTGTATTAAGGTAGGAATACCTTGTATCCTAATATTTGACCATTCACTAATAGCCACCATTCCACTACTTTCAGCCAGAATTCGCCAAAATTAATTCCTTATGTCAGTAGCTTAGCTAGAATGAGGAGAAGGGGGCAGTTGCCCTGGGGGCATATTGTAAGGGGGGGGTGCAGTTGTGTGATCCCAATCTCTCTTACTAACACATATAGGCTTTTAAATGCCAGTATAGAATTTGTGGTCAGAGAAGAGCGCTGCAGTGCTCCGTGTGTAGTCTTAACTGTAGCAACTGCTTGCTACAGTCTAATAGGAAGAAAAAAAAGTTAAGACAAATCTGACAGCTGTAGGGCACAGTGGGTAAATTATTAGATTTATTTAATTCACTGAACTATATTAGGCCACTAATAGTCTCCTTCATATACAGATCTCTAATTTTGTGCTATTCTACAGCTGTTAGCTTCATTTGTCGTGATGATGTCACTTCTAGCACAAAGTCTGTTTAAAGCTACCATTTAATTATGGACACATTTTCAGAAAATTATCTTTTTTTTTAAATTCATTTAACTTTTGCTTCACTCAGCTTTTCAAACAATGCTACATATTGGGTTACAGGATACTAAGATGCAATGTTTATTGCCAACATTGGCATTACAAAACAAACATCCACTCTGTGTGGCATCAGGTATTACTGAGCTCTCTACTGGGCAGAAACCACATCTCTTTCTTGTTTAACAGTGAAATAGCAGTTCATCCACTTCAAGCAAGATGTGTTAAATTTACAGTTGTTAGCCTCACTGCATGTTGAGTAATATAGAAATAACCCATGGCTGGGTGTGGGCAATGCTGGATTTACCCACAGTTGATGTGGTTTCGTCATGAGGGTGAACCGTGGATAAATCCAGCATTCCCCACAACCAGCTGTGGGTTATTGCTATTATACAAATTATAATTTAAGAAAAACGTTAGTTACTTTTCTTAAGTAATGTCCTTGTATAACGACACAGTGCTCCTCTTCCACATTTTTCCCTGGTATCCTGGGGCTTTCCTGATGTACTGCGCATGCGAATGGGACTATCGTACCCATACTTATACAGTACATCAGTGCTGTGTAAAGGAAGTGTTTTTTGTTGTTGTTTTTAATTAAAACAATGAAATCCGGAGATTTTTAAATGAATGGGAGAGACAGAGAAAGAAAATATAAGGATAATAAAGTACTTTTTCTAGTTTTGTATAATGTACCTGATTATCATTTTATTTGTCTCTGTCCTGTCTCTCTTGCTTATTTTAAGTCTCTGTTGTTTGTAAGTTTATTTTTTAAAATAAATAAATGAAAAGTAAAATTTTAATAGCATATATTAATGGGAAAAAGTCCAGGCGACCAGACTTTTTTCCATTGGTATATGCTCAGTTTGCAGCAGGCACACTGGTTGGGCTTGATCGATCAGCGTGCTCGTTTTTGAATGTTAATGGCCAGTCATTGTATAATTGTCACTAATCACTTTTCCTTAAAAAGCATGCTTGTTTATTTATTTATTATTTGTTTACCAGGAAAGTCCAACTTGGAACAAAGCCAATTTTCAGCGGAGGCCTGGGGAGAAATGCTCCAGACACATGTCTTTGTAACATGGGAGGAAACCAGAGTACCCAGAGGGAACCCATGCAAACACAGGGAGGACATGCAGACTCCTCACAGAAGGCACTCCAGCCGAGAATCGAACCGGAGAACATCTTGCTGTGAGATGACAACACTACCGCTGCGCCATCCATGTTATCTTTGCTGTTATGTTTGCTGATCCACTGTTTACCCTTTTCATTGTAACATAATTAAATTAAGTTATTCTAGGATTTGATGATGTAGGTTTGACATATTTATTGTCAGGACTAGTTTTGTCAGAACACTATCTCTTTTTTTATACAAGCAGAGCTAACTTGAGTACAGGAGCATCCAAGTTCATTGTTCACTTCCACTTCATTCTCAGATTTGCTTGTAAAAGTTAAAACTAAGTATAAACACTAGATGTGTCTTTAACAGTCATCACTGCCTTTTGACTCTTACTAAGCTCCTAGACTCTTATTTCCCTCTGAAATTTATTTAACATACTCTTCTTAGTCTTCTGTCATAATTAGAGACAGCAGTATTTAACATGGTATTATAAACTGTATGCTCACTTTTATCACCGCTGATGTTTAAGGTATCACTTAGTGAGTATTTTTTTTTTCAGTTCATCTCCACCAGTTTGGCATCTTCACTATAAGCTCCATCATGTCAAAGCCCAACTATTTCAGTTTCTGCAGCCATTTCAGTAAAGATTCTGATCTATTACAACCATAGGTGTTACTTTTGTAGACCCTAAACCTTCAAAAGTGACATCTGTTTCTGGGTGGATGCTAAAAATAAGCATTGCAACCAGTATAAACTACATAGGTTCATAGGTGTGTTCTAGGCTAATGACCACAAGGGCCTTTTGTAAGCCTAGCCATGCATCCCAAATCTCTGAAAGGTTTTGGCACCCTTGATTAGTGTAAGCAGAAGCTTGGGAGATGAAACATTTACAAGCGGGCCTGGGAGGTGAACCATTTACAGGCTGCCTATGTCCATTGTAGACATGGGTGCCAAACCAGGGATGAATTTCCTGTTCCACATGCAATTGTCCAAGAATTGGGTTAGGGAGGAGCTCTGATTTCAAATGAATAAGGGAGCCTGTTCCAAAGAATAGGTAGCCTCTGGAATACATACCTGTCTCTCCAGCAGGTCCTGTTTATATCACAGGCAAGTTTTAGGTTTTTAGAATGGGTAATTCTAGTGCTGTTTGTTTTGTAGATACTGATGAGGTCATTCAGGGTGGGGTTTCACAGTGCCTTGTATGCCAGGCATAGAAATCCCCTCAACAGCCTGTAGGAAGACTGAATGCACGGATAAGACCTTGAGGTGGTCTGCATATCATAAAGGTGCTGTATTCTTTTAGTGAGGAACCTCTGTGGACATTCCAGTTGTTGGATGTGCCTGGTAAGGTACATACCAAAGAGGACATTATACTCAGTGATAGGTCTGATGAATGCCGAATACAGTTGGAACAGAGACCTCCTTGGACCAAGTTGCCAAAACGTTTTTTATAAGATGCACAACACAGAGTGATTTCCTCTCTACTGTAGACATATAATGGTCAAAGGCTAAATTACCATCTGTGTGTGTCACAAGCCCCTTACTGCTGGGTCAACTCTTAGGGGTGTGTTGTCAGTATGATAGTTACTGAGGTGGATGACTTCCCAAAGGATACTATTATGCATTTTTTTTGGTATTTGGTTTTAGTCCATGGTGTCGGCCCTTCCTGGAGAACATTTGTATCTGAACTGCTCCTAATTTGTAATCATCTGAAAATTGTCAGCCAGAGACCCTTGTCTTTGGCCTTGACTTCAGAAAAATAAATGCCAAAAAGGAGCTTTCCCAGGAATGATCAGTGAGGGACGCTGCTTGTGACTGGCCTCTTTGTAGAGGTGGGATCCCCAGTTCTAACTTCTTGGGTTCTGTCTGAGAGAGAGTTGACTATCCACTGGATGACGTAAAGGTTTATACCTAACCTCTTGAGTTTGACAACAATGCTCAAGTGGAGAATTGTGTCAAATGCCTTGGCCGGGTCAAGGTAGGCATTGTGAACTATTTTGTCCTCATCCAGTGCTTCGGTAACCTTCTCAAAGAAGTCCACCCCGTTGTGTAGGCATAACCGCCCCTTGACAAAACCAAATTGGGTTGGGTCCAGTGTCTAGATGTTTCCATGATGATTCTTTCTATGGCTTTGTGTATGACACTAGTGAGATTTGTGTGCTGTAGTTTCCAGGGTCTGTAAATAGCCCATCTTTGCACAGAGGGATGACTGTTGCTGTTCCCCATTTATGAGACACAAAACCTGTTTGGAGGCTACAGTTAAATAGCAGTTCCAGAGGGCCTGATAGGTCATGTTTCATGCTATTTAGAAGGCATCCTGGGATATTGTCTGGGTCCATTGATGCACTGTTCTTGGCTTTAGAGAAAGCATTCAGGACCTGTAACCTAGTGATGTTTGAGGAAGTTTTGTTTGATGGTATTTCCTGAGGGGAGGTTGAGAGGGAGAGAGGGGTAAAGTTCGAGATGCATTTGCCAGCCAGTATGTTTGCTATTATCTACTGGCTCAGTATAGGTAGCTCCATTAACAATGAGCTTTGCACAAATTTGTGTATTGTCTTAGAGGTTGTCCTTGACCTGGGAGGGCAAATTTACCTCAGATTTGGCTTTTGTAGTCTGTATATTTGTCCTTTGAATTTTGTTTTGTTTGGGAGTGCTTTTATCCTACTTGGTACTACACCTGCTAATTTTTGCCTCAATATTTTCATTCTGTTATACAGCCTATTGATAATGTGATTCCACCAGGGTGGTGGCTTGTTTTCTCTGTCTCTATTGTATAAGAAATTTACTTCTAAGGATGTGGAAGTCATATTGGTTAACCCAGAATATGGTTAAATTGGAGTGCATGCAGTTTGAGTTACAGATTGTCAGATGTCTTTCATTTGACTTCTCAGTATTGTAACACCACCTTATTAATGTTTGATTGTAAACTTAGTTTCTGAATCTGTTTTATTATATCAAACTATGCTTCAGTTTTTTTTAAACAAGAAACATCTTTATTAAATTATCACTTGTGACATAGACAATCATACATTATATAAATGAAAACAGACCATATTGACATATTTTTAGTTGCAAACATTATACATCACTTATAATCTATCCAGTCATTGTCAGTGAAACGTTACATAGCTCATTCAAATCCTGGCTTCTGTTAAATCTCATTCCTCTTCTAAAACATTATTCTGTTTGTTTTGTTCCCACAGTTCCCATTTTGTTCTATGTAATTTGCTCCTACACCTTTCTAAAGATCCCATTTCCAGTTGTTTCACTTCTGTTACCATATTCACTACTTCTAGTACAATTGGTTTAGGCTTTAATGTCCATTTTCTTGTGATTGTTTTTTGGCAGCCACCATAATTAGACCCAGGAAGCCCTTACTTTGTCTAGGCAATTCTGATTTTATATCATAGCTCAAAAAATAATTTCCCTGATTTTATATCATAGCTCAAAAAATTATTTCCTTAGTTATACCAATTTGCTTACCCAGTATTTCTGATAGAGTAGTGTACAGGGAATTTTTAAAGTCTGCCAACTCATTACACTCCCAGAAAATATGTTTCTAAGTACCTTTGTTCCCCATCACACCTCCCAACATTTGTTGTCCAGCAGAGGAAGCATTCTTGGGACTCTACTTGGGGTATAAAAATAGCTATGTATGTTTTTTGAGTTAGTTCTTTACTTCCTCCTGGTCAGTACAGCTGCTGTTGTGCAGCTTTTAACATGATTGTACAGGATTTCTGTGAACAGTTCCAAATAGGCAGCTCAGGCTCCAGGTTTATGGGGGCTTGACATTTTGCCAGGTTATTACTTAACAGTAGGAAGTTAGCCTTAGAGTAGTTCCTGAACATTCAGTGGTTTGCTTGAGGTTTTTACTTCAAAGGAGACCATTTTGTGGTCTGACCTTACCACAGAAGACATTACATTAGGAAGTGTGCAGCACTGTCCCATGTTAATGAGGACCAGATCCAGTGTGTTTGCATCCCTGCTCATTGTATTGACAGTCTTGTCCAGGGAGTTTGTGATGCCAAAATCCAGGAATCTCTGTGCTTGTACATTTGTAAACTACGATTCCCATTTAATGTTGTGGTAATTAAATTCACACATGAAAATGGTTTTGGGTTAGATGGTAAGTGCTTCCAATAACTTTAAGTACATATTATGGGTTTCCTGGGTCATAAAAGAGGATCCGTAGCTTGCAAGGAAGTGGTGTGGGGTTTTGCCGATGGTTATTTGAATGTGGAGAACCTCAAGTGCATTGTCCTATTTGGAGTTGGGAGGGTGACCTAATGGTTAAGGTGTTTGCCGTACAAATACAAATACAAGGTGCAGGGTTTGAGTCTCACAAGGGATAATTGGCTAGGCTTAAAATGGCTCGCAAGGGCAGTTAGCCTAGTATTAACCTATGAACCAGCCTTGAAGTATATTTATTTTTGATGTAAATTGAGACGCCTTTATTCCCTGTCTGTGTAGTAGCTGGTCTAAATGTGTGGAAGGCATTATATTCTTGCACTACCAATGTGTTCTCCACAGGTTTAGTCCATGTTTTAGTGACCAAACAGACTTTAGCACTCTCTAGGGTGAAGAGAGCTTGTAAGTAGTGGAGTTTATTGTTTAGACTCTAGCACTGAGCAGTAACACTTTTGGATTTCTTGGTTTTGATTTGCTGTGTCAGAAGTACTTTGATTGGTATTTCCTAAAAAATTCACTGTGGGGGATGAGAATTTAGCTAATGTTCAAAAGCCTCTTGACCATCTCCTTCCATACCGACAAATATTGCACACCCTTAGAATGACACCAGAAACTAAGCCATATATTAAAGTCAGTCCCCTTGTGTTCATATTGTGTCTTCATCCTTGGAGAAAGTAAATGCTGCTCAGTGCTAGGCTCACGCCAGCCTGGGACAGGCATTCCAAGAGCTCTGTGATGTCTTTCGTCATCTAGACCAGGGAGGTATGTCTCAGGTCATTTACACACACATGGACTATAACTGAGTCATACTTGTGGTCCATTGACCTAAATTAGTGTGTAATGTGGCAGATCCTGGACCCTGATAAACAGCTGACCATGACCTTCTCCTTACTCCGCTTGGTGAGAGGGACGTCAGTGTGTCTCCCAATGGGTCTCCAATGACCAGAATATTGGATTGTGTGGTGGCTTGCCTTGTGGGCTTAGAAGTAGAGGCACCAAGAGATGTCCATGTATGTATTGATGTGGGTGTTGTTTTGAAAGAGTGCATTCTTGGCTGCTGAGGGTATTTGCAATGTGTACTTTATCTAGGAAGTTTTGGGGGTTTAGAAAGCTTGCCTTTAAGTGCCTCAGCATATGCGGATCTATATGTCTGCTTTGTATTGTGTGAGATGTGTACAGCTTGTGTACTACTGGCAAACTGATTGACATTATGAATGCTTTTATGTGAGAGCTCTACCTCCAGTGACATTGTGTAAACAAACACATCTCTCACATACCATATCAGCTTGTTTGAGTATTAGCTGGTTGTCTGTAAACATGAGGCAATTTCAGCATTACCTCAAGATAGCCATATCCACCAAGCAGGTAATTGTGAAAGTGGGAAAGTTTATATCCATGGCAACAGGCCCTTTTTTATTGATTAGATGGTTGCACTGAAAATATAAAATAAAGTGAGGAGTATCTGGTTTGCAACTCTGGGGCAGTGCTTATCCCTGCAACACTAGTTGCCCTGTGTGCAACTAGGTATTCGTGAAATTTCAAGGGTGCTTTTACAGGAAAAATGTCAACACAAGGTGTCTGCATTTATACCTGAGGGAAAACTGATATGTCAACCTTGATGATTTATGGATGAAGTATTTAGAGAAATGTTTTGAAGTTGGTTTAGACAGCAGCTAATCGAGCAGTAGTTCATAGGTTCATAGGTTCATAGGTTTATACTAGGCTATCTGCCCTAAGGCATTTATAAGCCTAGCCCAAATTATTGTGGCTTACGCCACCCCTTATATGAAAAAATACTGTGCCCATTAGTTTGTTGTGCCTCTGTCCAGCAGTGACACAGAGATGATTCCTGGGGTAAACCTACGATCTCCCATCCACAGGTCTAGATTTCTCTTGAACAGAGTCAGCGAGGTGCTCTGCCTCACATGGACCGGGATTTTATTCCACAGCATAGGGAGTCTCTGAGTGATAAATCTATCCCTCCAGCACATCCTATTTATATCCGTGCTAAGGTTTAAGTCGCTTGCTCTAGTGGTTTTGGTGGATTTGGATTTTTGAGGTGGAGCATGTCCATTAATTCTGGGTTGGACATGGCCTTGTATGTCAGGCACATGTCACCTCTGAGCAGACGGTATGCGACTGAATAGAGCTGGAGTTTCTTCAATCTGGCAGCATATGACAGATTTTGGAGTCCCTTTATCCTTTTGGTGAGGAACTTTTGGGGTCTCTCCAATTGCTGCAGATGTCGGGTGAGATACATCCCGAATGGGGCATTGTACTCGATCATTGGCCTGATAAGTGAAGAGTACAGGGGAACAATGACCTCACTAGATCTGGATGTGAATCCCTTCATGATCAGGTGGGCAATGTAGAAGGTCTTTCTAACCACTTTAGCAATGTGAGTGTCAAAAGAAAGGCCACTGTCAACCTGGGTCCCCAGGTCCCTGATAACCTCTTCTGTGCTTAGTGGATTGCCACCTATATGGTAGCTTGGGGTTACCTTGTTTTTCCCGAAGGGTATGACTATACATTTTTGGCGTTTAACTTCAGGCCATGGCTCTGGCACCAGCTATCTGTTTCCGTGAGTCCCTTCTGAAGGATATCCGTGTCCGATGCACTTTCCACTATGGCGCCCAGTTTGCAGTCGTCTGCAAACTTTGTCAGCCAAAGTCCTCCCATGTTGGCCTGTACTTCTGAGAAGTAGATGCCAAACAATAGGGGGCCAAGGACCGAGCCCTGTGGGACACCACTTGTGACCGGCTTGGAGTCTGACACAGCGCCAGCAACTCTAGGGGTTCTGTCCTTAAGCCAGTTTGCAACCCATCTTGTGACATATGGGTTTACATTTAAGCTGGTAAGTTTTTCTACAATACCCGAGTGGGGTATTTTGTCGAAAGCCTTTGCAAGGTCAAGGTAGGCTGTATGGACTGCCTTTCCCTCATCAATGGCCTTGGTGACTGTTTCGAAGAAGTCAACCAAGTTCAAAAGGCATGATCTTCCCTTGACAAAGCCAAACTGGGTCGGGTCCAATGTCTGCAAGTCCCCTATATCTTTGTTTATGAGCTCCATTATGATCCTCTCCATAGCTTTGCAGACTAGACTTGTTAAGCTTATGGGGCGGTAATTACCAGGGTCCGTAGAGGCACCGCCTTTGTGAAGTGGGACCACAGTTGCCGTACGCCACTCCTTGGGCACGTATCCTGTGGTAAGGCTGAGATTAAACAGCTGCCTTATGTGCGGGTTTAATTCCTCATTTAGCTCGTGTAGTACACAGCCGGGGACACCATCCGGTCCCATTGATGCTGTGATTTTAGCTTTAGAGAGAGCAGCTTTCACCTGCGCATTTGAGATGTCTGGGAGGCTACACTCGGCTGGGATAGTTATCTCTCCTTTAGGGGGGGAGAGGGGGGTGAAGTTTGCACTGAACCTGTCTGCCAGTATGTTGGCAATGTCTGTGGGTTCAGTGATTTTTGTATAATTTTGGACTAATTCTGAGCATATCTGGGAGTTTCCACCCAGGTTCCTAACATAGCTGAAAAAGGCCTTATGATTGTCCTTTGAATCCATGGCAATTTTTCTCTCAAAATTGGCCTTAGTTGATTTTATGAGTGCTCGTATTTTTTTACTAATAATGATCAGGGGTGACTTCTGAAAAGAAAGAATTATCTTTTTCAAGCATGAAGAAAATAGGGGATTCGCCTGATTGGCTAAAGCCTTGCTTCTACTAGTGCTGGTCTCACCACAGCTTCTCACTGCTGCAGTACAGTTCTCCTTTGTTTCTTCTCAAAAGAAACAAAACAGTAGTACCAATCCCAAGATGATAGTCATGCCACAGACTCTTTGGTGATCAACAACCGTGTCCTATATGATACAGGGATCTGTAGGCTTGTAGCCTTTTCCTGGTAGATGTCTTGAATAGCAACAAGACCAGTCAAGAACTCTGAAATAAATCTAAAATTAAAACAAAACCATGTTCCTCAATGTTTTTGCACCCCCCACACCCCTGCTATTTAAGTCTACCAACTCTGAGATTGCACTACAGCGAGGAAAAGGGAGAATTTCCCGTTCCACACTGTATGCAGATCTCCATTCAAATTTCGAAGTTCTAAAACTTTGATAATATGATCTCGACCATATGAAATTTGAGGTTTTGGGAATTCAGAATTCTGAAGGGAACCCAAACACACACACACACATATATATATATATATATATATATATATATATATATATATATATATATATATATATACACACTCCCTTTCTTACAGTAGGTGTAATGTTAATACCATTGTTGATATTTATTATTATCATCCTTTTCTCATGCCTACACAGTTTGTGTATTCTTAGTACTATAATTGGTACTTTTCATTCTTTTCTGTCTGTAAAAAAAAAAAAGTGATTTTCTTCTATTTTTCTATAAATTTCTGTTCTTTTGGATGTCAGAAGTGCAGGCATAAGTTGCCATTATCAGATGTGTGTTCTTTATGCATTTGTTGCTTGGGCTTGGATCACCTTAAAGTTGATTGTCAGATATATCAGCAATTTAATCCATAGGTAATTGCTAATAGAATAATCTGATTTTAAAAGGGTTACTCCTTACATCCTTTTCAGAAGACAGCCATCATCCCTCCAAATCTAAATCAGATCTGAAGACACCTCTTGCAGTTTTAGCCCTAGATCCGACACCTTCATCTTCGGATCCGAGTGCTTTTGGTCTGACAGCCTTACCTAGGACTAAGTACTTTCCTGCCTTTGATCCACTACCTTCAAGAGTTGTAAGTTCCCATCCTTGGCTTCCTCTCAGTCTTCCAGAAGTCCAACAGAAGCTAATGTGGACAGAATGATGAGGAGAGTTCTGTCAGCCCAGATTCAGATGGGAGTTCTTTTGACTCCTACCCCTTTGGGTCAGGAAGTCTGTCCTTCTACCACACTGCCTTGTACTGCTCTTTCTCTGATCCAACCGATCGTTTCAGAGCCCCTGGATCTGAGCCTTCTGGGACCACCTGGTTCTTATCTGAAGACGTTTTTATCTTCAGATCCGAAGCTGTCCCTGAATGCACCATCTCCAGTGTCATCGAAGCCAGGGCAACTCTGTCAGGTCCAAGGTGTTGAAGTTGACTCCAGAGTTTTCGGAGACATCTCTGCCCCTTGTAGCCTCAGCAGTGGACAGCTCAGCTTCGACTTCTGCCCAGAGGTAGATTGCCTTCGGGACAGAGGGAACTTCTTTGCTCCATTGTCTTCTTTCTCCCCGGAGCATTCAGCCGTTGAAGTAGTGAAGAGGGTATCCTCTGCACCAGCAGGACAGACAGATGCTACCCCCTTGAATATTCCTTCTGGATCCCAGATGTCTAAGCACCTTTAGCCACATAATTCTACACCACAGGGACAGCCAGCACAAAGTTTCCAGACCACCCAGCAGGGTTTTACAGTCTCTTCTGATACCTCACCGGAGCATCCCACTGAGGAAGCCCCTAGGAAGAAAAAGTGCAAGAGGAGGCACTTGGACTCACCTAAGGAGTCAAGTCACCGAGGATACTGATTTCAGTGAAAGAGAGGGGTCCCCACAATCACCTCCTGAAGATGTCTCTTTCAGAGACATTCTTGAGATCCTTAAGCAGAGAAGTTGTTGGTCCTCCAATAACCCTTCCACAGAGGAGTCAGTATTCCTGGAAACCTTCGGAGCTGGCCCGTTTACCTCCTGGGTTACTTCATCTGCCGATGTGCTCATTCACTTGATCTCTAGGTGGGTGTGGAAGGAACCTGACTCGGTTGAGCCAATCCTCAAGATACTATGGTCATGGTGGCAGCCACCAAGAAGGAACTTGCTGAGCAAAGTTTCACAGTCCATCCTTTTAACAGAGAGCCTAGGGCATTGGACAGATTTGGGAAGTGTGTGTATGCTTCAACAACTTTTACCCTTAGGTCACTGAACTGCTTGGCACACTTTACAAGACTAGAAAGGGACTTGATCAATGAATTTTAAAAATCCCTTTTAGGGACTACTACTTCCAAGACTCAATCTTCCGTAGCCTCTGTCGGCTACCCTTCAATCTATTTCAAATTCGTCCATGGGGCTTATCTCGCAGGTGCCTTTCACGTCATTATTCATTGTTTGGCCCAAAAGTGAAAAACACACTATCTGGGTGTGAAAAAGATGGAAAGACCCTCTCTGCAGTGGGTGTATGTTTTCTGACCCCCCTCAATGATTCTTTTCTAGGAATCTATGAGGTGGTTGTAAAATGTGCTTCAGGAAGTCCGAAAGTTCTTTCCAAGGTCTACATGGACATGATTTCCCCAGGGGCAGAGGGGAAACTCAAATGGACAATGACATCCATATGGTAGAGGAGGCCCACAGATACCAGGGGTCCAAAGATTCTTTCTCTAATAGACCTTGTCAGTGCTCCTGAAAGAAGGCCCGATTGCCCACCTCTGGAGGCAATCGGGGATCAATTATCCCTGCTCCAGAGAGCCTGACTGGACATAACAAAAGATACCTGGTTGCAGAGGATTATTTCCTGAGGTTATATAATCCCGGTTTCCCTCTGACCTCCATCTGTATGCAAATTTCCTGATGTTCCACCCAGTCAGAGGAAAGCAGCAACACTAGAAGTACTAAAGCTGCTAGAAAAAGAGTCATCCAAGAGGTCCCACCATACCACATATGCTGGAACTTACTCAAGATTCTTTTTAGTGCCAAAGAAAATAGGGAACTGGAGACCAGTTTTGGATCTTAGCAACTTAAACAAGTCAGTTCGACACACAAACTTTCAGACAGTCACGGTTCTGTCCATTCTGCCCTTTTTGGGCAAGGACCACTGGATGTGCTCTGTAGACCTTCAGGATGCATGCTATCACATAAAAATGAACAGAAAATCCAGAAAGTATTTACACTCCTGGCTGGGAGCTAGTCACTATCATTTCAGAGCACTGCCCTTTGGCCTCACCGCAGTCCCCAGGGTGTTCATCAAATGCATGGCAGTGGTCGCAGCTCACTTGAGAGTGCAGGGATTCTGAGTGTTTCCATGCTTAGACTACTGGCTCATTACTGCCCCAACCAAGTATCTACTAATAAGAGCAGGAGATCAGATACTTCAGACTTGTTCTCATCCGGGGATAACCATAAATTACAGCTTGTCTCGGTTACATCTGATTCAGACATTGGAATTCATGGGAGTGCAACACAGTATTAGTGACAGCTTTTCTTCCTGTCTCAAGACTGAATGCTATCAGATTCCAGGTCAGGAAATAATTCACAGTAGAAAAATGTCAGCTTGATTGATTCTGCAAGTTTTGGGGGTCAGTGTCAGTGGACGTAATTTTAGTTCCTCTAGCAAGATTTCATATGACAATTCTTCAGTGGATGCTAGCAACACAGTGGTCGATTCTTAATCAGCGTGTGTCAGTAAAAATAAGAATTACTCAGGCATGCAAGAGATACCATTGGTGGTGGGTTCGTTCAGACCAGGTTCTACAAGGCCATCCTTCCATTCTCCGTCAGCTCAAGACTGTAGTGACCACAGATGCTTCCTGTAATGGGGATGGGGAGACACTTCTTGGGGAAAACAGTCCAAGGCACTTGGTTCCCCAAAGAGGCCAACAGGCACATCAATGTTCTGGAAATGAGAGCAGTGCTTTTAGCGTTTCAGGCATTCCAAGACTCTCTCCATTTCAGGACAATTGCAATCCAAACAGACAACATGTCAGTAGTTTGCTGTATCAACAGACAAGAGGGAACCGGTTTTTACCCCTTGTGTTGAGACGACCACTGAATGTGGCAATGGGTGATTTCTTCCAGTGCTTTGTGATAGCGACACACATTCCAGAGAAGTCCAATGTGATAGCAGACATGCTGAGCAGGTCCATTCTACTACTTCGTGAGTGGTCTGTCAACAGGAAAGTGACAGATATGATTTTCCATCAGTGGGGCCAGCCTTCCTGCGATCCTTTTGCATCTCCTCTAAACAAGAAGCACAGCAGCTCCTTTGCCCTGATCTCTCCACTGGGGGAATCACTGAGGGACTCTCTACTCCATGATTGGCCCCCGGTCTTCTCTATGCTTACCCCCCAACTCCCCTAATTCCCAAATTGCTACAGACAGCTGCCTGGATGAAGAGCAAAGTCATCCTCATTGCATCGTACTGTCCTCAACAGATTTGTTTCCCCTTCCTTTGGCCTCATCTACTTAACCCGCCTTGGATTTTGAATCCAGTTCCAGACCTTCTGTCTTATCAGACAGGCATGATTCATCTGGATATCTCGAACCTCAAGCTAACAGCGTGGTCTCTCCAGTTCCTTTAATAGCCAGACAAATGATGCTGTCTTCCCCTGTCCGTCATATGTTTTTATCTTCCCATAAGGCTTCTGCAAGAAAACTTTACAGAAGGAAATGGAAAAGGTTTGTTTTCTGGGCACAGTAGGAACACATTGACCCCTTTACAGCTCATGTACAGAGTATTCTTGAATTTTTGACAATTGTTTTAATGAGGGAGCTAGCTCCTCAACAATTAGAGTTCAGTTAGCAACTATCTCTAATTTTCATATTGGATTTGAGAATTATTCCCTTGCTTCATTTAAGCTTTGGGGGCACCCTCCTGCTGAGACCTTAATATAAAGGTCCTACTTCACTATGGGATTTAAATTTGATGCTGCAGGCCTTATTTCACTCTTCCTTTGAACCAGCAGCTAAATGTGATTTTAAATTCCTGACCCAAAAAACTATCTTTCTAGTGCCCATTACCTCTGCTAGAATTTCAGAACTTCAAGCATTGTACCTTAAAGCTCCCTACTTGATTGTTCATAAGGATAGCGTAACATTACGTACCAACGCTTCTTTCCTTTCAAAGGTAGTGTCAGAATCCAGTACTAACCAGTCCATTTAACTGCCAGTCTTCTTTCCTAGGTTTGCAAACAAAGATGAAGAGCGTTAATGTGGAAGTATTTTGTGCGTGTTTGGTGACATTAAAAGTTTATTTCAACTTTTTGGAGATCTTCCTTCCTGTGACTACACTCCTTTTGGTATTATTGGTGTTTTGTAGAGGGATGCCGCTTTTCGTATTTAAAAGATGAATATATGTTACATTTGTTGAAAGTCCACAAACAATCACATTTTTACCTACATAGAATGAAGGATATTAAGAAGACAGATTAATTATTTGTGTCCTTTGCAGATTCCAAATTGGGAAAATTAGTTGCAAAGTAAATTTAACCAGATGGCTGACTGATTGCATATCATTTGTCTACAACAATTTGTTTTTTTTTTCCTTACCAAAACCTCTAAGAGTTCATTCAGCTAGGTCCATGGCAACTTCATCAGTGATCCTATCTAGGGCTTCCATGGACAACATATGTGCAGCTGCAGCTTGGGCCAATCCTCTTACCTTTATTACTCATTACAAACTCGATCTAGTCTCCAGGGAAGAACAGGCTTTCACTCAACTGTGCTCAGGAATAGCCTTCCTTAGAGTCCACCCAAGAATTTAGGTGGCTGGGGACTCTGTCCCAACAGTTGAGGATAGAATGAAAACTAACAACATCAGATAAAGAAGTTATGTACTTACCATAACGTTCCACCTGTGTTGCCCTTTTCATTCTTTCTCAACTCCCCACCCACCAAACCACAACCTTTTTCACAATGGATTTCTGGAAGAACGGGAGATTATAAGGAGACCACTAACCTTCATGTTAAACTCCAAATATGGCTTATTCTATTAGGAATTTAATAGTACTTTCTACTGTATGTAAAACAGCAAACAAGATTAGCGGTATGTTAAGGGTTGGTGCATTATGGGTAAGGGAGGAGTTTGAGAGCTTTTTGGTGGCCACAAGCTAAAGTAACTGCCGAGTCAGATCATCGGATCGGATCTGAACACAACAGTTAAGGAAAAATGAAAATGGACAACACAGATGGGCCGTTATGGTAAGTACATAGCTTCTTTTGAATATCCAAGAGTTGCAGTGTGTACTAAGCAGATAAATGTTAAAGCGGGGGTAACTTAAGCTTTAGCAAGTTTAGCAGTAAATGAGGAGCCACTAATTTTAAAATAGCAAGATGGATTGGAAGTGAGCGGGGCAATTTTGTGTTCTGCCTCCATAGAATATAGTACAATGGCCAATAAATTTAAATAGCTGAAGGGGAGTAATTTCGCAAAATTATAATTTTGTGCTTACTCACAGTAGTCAAAGAAAAAGGAGGGGGAAGAAAATTATGTGGTCAAATTAACATAAGGGGAAGGCAACTAGAAAGACAGTTATTTCTTTGCATCTCACTAAAGATACAGCTGTGGACTCTTTCCTGGTTTAAACATTAAATTAAAAGCAGAATACAGGTAAAGAAAAGTGTAAAGAAAATACCCAGTATACAAAACAGAAGATGACATTAAAGCAGTATAATATACATTAAAGCAAAAAAGCAGTCTTTGGCAGAGTCTGAGTGAGCTTTTCCAGTAAAGCATACACAAATCACAATTTTTTTTTTAACTTTAAGAAAAAAAAATAGAGAAGTCACACACAAATGATCATTATTAATGTTATTAATTCTATCTATAGAGCTCAAAATACATATTCCTTACCAGTTTGGTAGAAATAATCAGCCATAATTATTAATCATTTAGATGGTTTGCACCAGTTCAGAACACTGACTTATGTAGAATGGTGGGATGGGGTCGGGTCAGGGCCTGCTAAGCACAGAGGCGTGGTTTGCATTGTAATGGTATGCACTGTAAAGATTATTTCATGTCCACTGTTTGGAAGCTAGCAGGGCTTGAAGAGAAAACCCTGATTATCTTCACATATGAATATGCCACTTCCCTCTTTCCCCAGTGAGGCTTCATTGTCAAGCTGTCCTCCTTCACCCCATGGATGAGAACTGATCATGTAAACTGTCATTAAGATATGCACTTGAATGTCCCTAATCCTGTCCCTGATGCTTGACGGGAGCAGTGATGTGACTGCAGGAGTATTCTGCACTCTCCCTGTGGCATAAGCGGCCTCCCACATACATCCCTGATAGCTACCATCACCATCTTGGGATTGCCACGCCCACATCATCCAGTTCTACAGCCAATATAATCGTGCAACCTGTGCTTGATCAGGAGCCATCAGCTAATGGGGACCACCATTTTCTTCCTGCCAGAATGAGTGATCAGGGTAAGTCATTCGCTCCCGTTCTTACTGTTCTCGAGCCACTAATCAGTCTGGAGTCATCTGGATCATTGTGGGTCTTTATTCCTCAGTGCCACAAACCTGTGGCAACTGTCTGTCAAAGTCTTCCTTAAAAAGACTCCTCCATCTGTAACCTCCAAAATGACATATTTGGTATTGTGATTTGAACTTCATACTGGAGATATTAAGTAGCTGCCACCATGGGTATTGTGTACCTGCCACTGAAAATACCTTTTATCTAGTTACTGTATCTTCTGAATGAATATTTTTAGGATTACACTCTTGATGCGTAAGCCACCTTACACAGCCTTTCATAATGAAAAGCTGTATTTAAAAACTAATTCATTTTTCATGCTCAAGTGGGACTAAGCAGTTTCTCTTAACCACTCTCTTTACTTCCTTTTCTATCAACTTGGCAGAATGAGGGACATTGTATTTTACATCTACTTAGAAAACTGTTTATTTATTCATTTAGTTATTTACTATTTGATAACCAAATAGTTAGGCTGCGACAAGACCCTTCTCACTCATGACCCAGGCACAGACACATATATGAAACAGTATACACAAAGCCTTTATCAACAATTGGTAAAATGTTTGTAAAGGCAATAATCTATGTTAGTACAGTGTAAATGTAAGACATAAATAATAGGTTGAATCAGTATTATACACGTGGAGATTTTTATCACATTCAAGAGATCCAAGAGCATATTTTTTTCCAGCAAACATCTGTATTAAATTTTTACACATGACATAGGCAATCTTGAATTTATACAAATTTATACACCACTTTAGTTGCAAACAGTATACATCACAGACACCATTGAAACAACTGTAGTTGCAAACGTTATACATCACTTATAATCTTTACAGTCATTGTCAGTTAAGCATTATATGGCTCATTCAAATTCTGTGTCTTAAACCTTGTTCCTACTCTGCATATATTGTTCCCACAATTCCCATTTTTTTCCTATGTAGTTTGCTCCCTCCCTTTTCTAAAGATCCCAATTCCAGTTGTTTTGTTTCAGTTACTATATTCACTTCTTCTAGTAAAGTTGGTCTAGACTTTGATTTCCATTTTCTAGTCATTGTTTTTTTGGCATCCACCATAATTAGACTCAGCAAAGCTTTACTATGTCTAGGCAATTCCTGTTTTGTATGATAACTCAAAAAAAATCATCTCCCAATTCAATCTAATCTGCTCACCCAGCATCTCCGACAGAGCGGTCTGCAGGGAATCCTTAAAGTCTGCCAGCTCATTACACTCACAAAAAATATGTTCCCAGCCACCTCTTTCTTGCCCGTCACACCTCCAATAGTTGCTATCCACATGAGGAAAAATTCTTTGGAGTCTACTTGGGGTATAAAAATACCTGTGTAAACACTTCCAGGCAAAGGTCCTAAATCTTCTAGATTTTGTTATATATTTGGGAGATACATATATATGTATATGTATGTATGTATGTATGTATGTATATATATATATATATATATATATATATATATATATATATATATATATATATATATCCTCCCATTGTCTCTTTGTGAATTGCTTATCCAGTCTCTCTGCCCAATCCTTTCTAAGTTCATAGGTAGGTACTAGGCTATCAGCCCAAGGGCCTACGTAAGCCTAGCCAGCAAGGTTCCATAGCTTACTCCACCCAAGAAAGTTATTTTCCTGTGCCACTGTCCAGCAGAGACACAAGTGATCCCTGGGGTGTATTTCCTATTTCCCATCCACTCATCAAGATTTTTCTTGAAGAGTGCTAATAAAGAACTTTGCTTGACATAGATGGGTAGCTACTTCCAGAGTATAGGAAGTCTCTGGGACAGGAATCTATCCCTCCAGCGTGTCCTGTTTATTGTGGTGACAAGGTTTAGGTCCCTAGAGCGTGTAGCTCGGAGGGATTGGGATTTCTTTAGGTGTAGCATGTCCCAACAGCTCTGGGTTTGACATAGCTTTATATGTTAGGCAGAGATCACCTCGGAGTAGGCGATATGCTACGGAGTAAAGCTGGAGTTTTTTGAGGCAGTCAGTGTAGGGCATTTGTTTGAGGCCAGTAATCGTCTTTGTGAGGTACTTTTGTGGCCTTTCCAGCTGCTGCAGATGTCTTGTGAGGTACATTCCAAAAGGGGCATTGTACTCTATAATGGGTCTAATGAGTGACGAGTAGAGGGGAACAATGACCTCATTTTTCCTGGATGAGAACCCTTTTATGATAAGGTGTGCCATGTAGAAGGACTTCCTGACTACTGTGGCGATGTGACTATCAAAGGAGAGACTACTGTCCACCTGGTCCCAAGGTCTCTTATCAAGCATTCAGTGTTAAGTTGATTGCTGCTTATGTGGTAGTTCATGGGTACAGAGTTTTTACCAAAGGGGATGACACTGCACTTTTTGGCATTGAGCTTGAGGCCATGGCTCTGACACCAGGCATCTGCCTCAGTGAGGCCCTTCTGTAGGATGTCCACATCATTTGGAGACTTGCCTATGGCTCCTAGTTTGCAGTCATCTGGAAACTTCGTTAGCCAGAGGCCTTCTATGTTAGCCTGTACTTCAGAGAAGTAGATACCAAACAGGAGAGGTCCCAGGACGGAACCCTGTGGTACTCCACTTGTCACTGCCTTGAGGTCAGATTTGGAGTCTGCAACTTTTACAGTGTGGGTTCTGTCAGTTAGCCAGTTGGCAACCCATCTTGTGACGTAGGGATTTATACCTAGTTTAGTGAGTTTAGCTATATTTCTAGAATGGCGGATGGTGTTGAAAGCCTTGGCGAGGTCAAGATAGGCTTTGTGAACCACCTTACCCTCATCCATGGCTTTGGTGACTGCCTCAAAGAAGTTGATCTGGTTCAGGAGGCATGATCTGCCTTTCACAAACCCGAACTGGGTGGGATCCAGAGTTTGGAGGTTACCAATGTCTTTGTTTATGAGTTCCATGATGATACGTTCCATGGCCTTGCAGACCAGGCTCGTCAGGCTAATAGGTCGATAGTTCCCGGGATCAGTGGTGGCTCTCCCTTTGTGGAGTGGGATAACTGTTGCTGTGCGCCATTCATTGGGCACAAAGCCTGATGCAAGGCTATTATTGAGCATGGTGCTTAAGTGGGGAGCCAGTTCGTTCTGACATTCATGTAAAACGCAGCCTGGGATGTTGTCCGGTCCCATGGATGCTGTGTTTTTGGCTTTAGAGAGTGCAGCTTTTACCTGCATAGTTGTGATTACAGAGACTCTGCATTCTTCCTGTATAGATATGGGCTCTTTAGGGGGTGAGAGGGGGATAAAGTTAGCACTGAACCTATCTGCTAGGATGTTGTCAATATCAGTTGGTTCTGTAATTTTTGTGCCTTTGTGCTGTAACTCAGAGCAGATCTGGGTGTTGCCATCTAGATGCTTTACTAATTATTCGTTTTTAACGGCAGCTTTTGTTCTAGATTCTATTAAAAACTCTAACTGCTGGTCTTTCATTCAGGAGCCCCCTATTTCTTTCTCTTTGCCTATACTCTGATATCAATCCTTGATAGGGAAGGCAGTCTCTAACCTGAAGTCCAAGTAAATTCTTGGCCTCCTCCCATTCTGTTACCTTTCCCTTTCTAGTTATTTGCTACCAGTGCCTTGGTTCCTTTGCCAGTTTTCTCCAATAAATTCCACACCCCTCTTGCCTGTTGTCTGTATCCCTGACCACTTTCATCCTGAATTCAAGAGGCATATTATACTAAAGTGTGCCTATAGTATTTAGTATAAACTATGTACATATTTATAAAGCGTGGATTACTTTCAGCTGGTACAACATTGTGGCTGAGAGGTTGACAGGTTCTCAACAGAGATAAACCTTGGGGTGATATCACTTATCCGTTGTCCCTAAAACTTTTGCATTCACCCTCATTGACAAGGTGTTCTGACAGTGCTTGTTATGAGAGTTGCCTCAGATTTCACCTCAGAAGGAAGTTGTTCCCCTTTCACAGTTTACAAAGATAGTCTGTGTAGGATCAGACTGTTTTCGTGTGTTTCTAAAGAAGTATGCTTGTTCTCTTAAAGGAAGTTTTCTGCTCAGTTGTGGGCAATAACCTTCATTTAGAATTTTGAAGAGGAAAGTTTCTAATAAGAAAGAAGCTTTTGCATTGATAAGTAGCCATTTTAATATCCTGAAGATATTGCAGTGGTGTAAGTTCATAGGGAAATATTAGACTAGCTGACATTATGGGCCATTTTATAGGTTCATAGGTTGGTACTAGGCTATCGGCCCTAGGGCCTTTACAAACCTAGCCATAACAATTCCCTGGATATTTCTTCCCACAATATTTACTACCCTGGACCCCTGTCTAGCAGGGCGACTGACGTGATCCCTGAGGTGAATTTCCTATCGCCCATCCAATTGTCAAGGTTCCTTTTGAAGAGGGCCAAAGAGGTGCTCTGGTTGACATGTATGGGCAGTCTATTCCTGGGGAGTCTCTGGGTCAGGAACCTATCCCTCCAACATGTTTTGTTCATTGTGATGACAAGGTTTAGATCCCTGGAGCGTATGGCTCTGAGGGATTGGGATTTCTTTGGAGCATGTCTAACAGCTCAGGGTTTGACATGGCCGTGTATGTTAAGCAAAGAGTAGACGATATGCCACAGAGTATAGCTGAAGTTTTTTTTAGACGGTCAGCATAGGGTATCTGCTTTAAGCCTTTGATTCTTTTACTGAGATATTTCTTCGGCCTTTCCAGCTGTTGCGTCTTGTGAGATACATACCAAATGTGGCGTTGTACTCCATATGTGCCACATAAAAGGATTTCCTGACTGTTGTGGCGATGTGGTTATCGAAGGTGAGATCACTGTCCACCTGTGTCCCTAAGTCTCTCATCACACTTTCAGTGTTTATTGTACTGCCACCTATGTGAGAATTTATGGGTACATGTTTTTCCCAAAGGGGATAACTATACAGTGTGAAGTTGTTCAATCTCACCGTTCATTCTTTACTGATGGTTTCGGAGCTGATCCATCGACTCCAACACGGTCATTTGCAAAGCTCAAGGTTTGCCAGTAGCTCGAGACCAAGCCCCTTATCCCATGATGCACTGCTGGAATTAGCTCAGATCTAGTTTGCCACGGCATGGATCTCAGTGGTTCCAGTTTGCTCGAGCCAATTTTCAACAAAAAAAAAAAGGAATTTTCGCAAGTTATTTAATCATTTTTCTTATTCATTAGATTAGTCTTAGAGAAGCTTTTGTAGATTTATGTAAGATCCCTTACCCTTCGTGTGCTTTTTGAGTAACATAGTTGTAGTGGCGTCTTGTTTGGCCTGGTTGTTTCCTTAACTATATAGATATTTAGATATACATATTTAGCTGTGCTGGCCCCTTTTTCCTCTGGGCCCATTGTTTAGAGTGTGTGCTTTCTATTGTTCTAGTTATCACCTGCTTTTCTAGGCTTGTTAATTTGAACCTAGGTGTGGTTTGTGATACATAACTGGCTGTGACTTTTAGGCTTCATTTAGGTTTGTGTGGCTTGTTTGTAGTGTTAAGCCTAAGGAATTTCTTGAATATGTCTGAGGATAAGGACAAACACCCAAAGTCTGGATTCAAGAAATGTCTGTGACTGATGGGCACGTTCAGTGCATATATTGGTTAGGTGCTGTGCATTTGCAGGAGTCCTGCAGTATTTGCCACTCCTTTTTCTCGAGAGCATTGTTGGAGAGAAAAAGGAAGCTTGTTGATACAGGCTTGCTGAAGCATCCTTTTGCTGAAGCTTTGAGTGACCAGGATGGGGCCAGCAAGTCTTCCAAATCTTCAGGAGACCCCAAGGTTTCTAGAGAATCAAAAAAGTCAAAATAATTGGAGGATTCTGGGACATCGGCTCCACAGCTCTCGGAGCTGAGTGCCCTTTCGTTTCAGAGCCGGCCCACAGCCCTGGAGCCTGTATCTGGGAGACCCGCATCTCCACTCCTTCAGTCGGCACCGTTGGTGCACTCCTGTAGGTCTTCTGTCAGCCTCTCGGATTTGGATATTGACCAATTGGTGCAGAAGCTCTTACAGGCACCAGGCCCTGCTAAATTGTTGTTGGCTCTGACCCTAGTGTCAGAATCAAAGACCACCACCCTAGATTTGACTACCGGAGCCTGAGGGGGCTGACCTGCTGATCATGGAGCCTTTGGAGGTGAGACCTGCTCCGGTGTCATCGGTTCTATCTCCTCTGACATCCTCAGCGCTGACCGGGGACTGTGGGAGCTGACACTTTCCTGTCGGGTCCGGGGAGGATAGTCACACCAACTTGTCGGTGCCGACTCTTCCTCTCGGGGCCTCTGCATGGATGAGCTCGGCTCCTGCCTCCAGCTCGGAGCCCACGGCCTTGGTGCGGGAGGAGCTGGCGGTTCGTTTGGGTCCGTCGACTCCTTCTCATTGGAGCCGTGATTCCTTCAAAGCCATGAGGAGAGCCTTACCCCCAAAGACATCCTCAACACCAGGTCTGGCCTCTTCTTCTTCCCCCAAAGTGCCTGTGTCTGCTTCTGCCTCCATCATCCCAGGCCATGCGTAGAGACCCTGAGCCTCAGGTAGCCCCACAGGGCACCCTTTGCTCTTCTGAGTCCTCCCCAGAGGCCCCCACTGAGGAAGTCCCCAGGAAGAGATTGTGCAAGAGGAGACACGTGGACTCCCCACAGGAGTCTTTGACATCTGACACTGACTTGGATGAGTCAGAAGGGTCCCCACAATCCCCCTCTGAGGATATCTCCTTTGTGGAGATATTCAAGATCCTTAGGCAGAGGGGTGATTGGCAGTCCAAAAGCCCTACTGAGGATGAGTCAGTTCTCCTGAAGGCTTTCAGGTCTCAACCTTCCACCTCTTGGGTGTCTCCACCCTTCGATGAGCTCATGCAGCTGGTCTCTTGGAGGGCGTGGGAGTCACCAGAGTCCATGGAACCTGTCCCTCGGAGGCCTAATAATTACATTTCTGCCCCTGTAGATAAATCCTTTTTGTACAAAGGAGTCCCTGTTGTCATGGTGATGGCGGCGGCCACCAAAAAGGAAATGTCTGAAACTTCCTCCACAATCCATCCTCCTAACAGAGAGCCCAAGATCATGGATCAATATGGGAAGCGAATGTTTAGCTCAGTGACTTGTACACTCTGATCCCTAAACTATTTGACTAATTTCACCAGACTGCGAAGAGATCTCCTTAAGGAGTTGGGCGATACTCTTCAGGGTACTGTAGCTGCAGGGGCTTCCGACAAAGTTGCTGCCCAGCTTGCTACCCTAAATTCCATTGTGAACTCATCCATGCATCTCATATCATATGCACCCGATGGGACAAGTAGGGCAGCGGGTACAGGAATTGCTCCAAGAAGACATTATTGGATGCGCTTGTGTTCCTTCGCGGTGCCCTTTAATTCTTCATTTGTCACCACCCCTTTGATGGCTCATCTCTCTTTGGGCCTAAAGTGAAGGAAACTTTGACCAGGTGTGAACAGGAGGGAAAAGCTTTGTCTGCCGTCGGAGTCTGTTTTTCCACCCCCTACTCTGCCTTACCCCAAAGGCCAAAGGGGAGGAAAAATGTGGTTCCGAAAAGCCCAAGGAGCCTTTCAGGACACATGTGGTGAACCCCCCTCTTGGGGCAGAGGAGGGGGTAATAATGGAAGATGCCGCCCTCGCGGCAGAGGGAGTCCGCAACACTAGGGTGACAGAGATCACTTCTCTGGTAAACCCTATCAGCGCTCCTGAAAGGAGGCCCCCGCCTGTCCTGCTCTGGAGGCAGTCAGGGGTCACTTATCTTTGTACCCAGACACCTGGCAAGATATAACAAACAGCTGGGTACAAAGTATTATTTCCAGAGGGTATTTCATACCGTTCTCCAATCCACCCACCTCCGCAAGGAGAATCCTGAATGTTCCACCCAGTTACAGGGAACAAGGAACTATAGAGGTCCACAAGTTGCTAGAAAGAGTCATCCAGCCAGTCCTGGCAGACCAAGCAGGATCCGGAACTTACTCAAGATTCTTTTTGGTTCCAAAGAAAACAGGGGACTGGAGACCTATTTTGGACCTCAGCAGACTCAGCCAATTTGTGAAGAAAGAGAAGTTCTGAATGGTCACGCTACAATCTATACTTCCCTTTTTAGGGAGAGACAATTGGATGTGCTCGATAGATCTCAAGGATGCAAACTACCACATAAAAATGGCCAGGCCGTCCAGAGATCATCTGCATTTCCGGCTGGGAGCCAGTCCTTATCAATTTCGAGCCCTGCCCTTTGGTCTCACTACAGCCCCCAGAGTGTTCACCAAATGCATGGCAGTGGTCACGGCTCACCTGAGGTGTCTAGGATTCCAGGTGTTTCTGTACCTAGACAATTGGCTCCTTACCGCCACCACCAGGCATCAAGTCATTCAGGCAAGGGAATACACTCTTGACACTCCGCAATCACTTAGCCTTTACAGTCAACTCAGAAAAGTCTGCCTTGTCGCCATCACAGCATATCATCTTTATAGGGGCAGAGTTAGACACTTCCACCACCACTCTACGGCTACCAGTCGAGAGAGTCTTTCTTCTTCGCCAGCATGTCAGCTCATTGGTGTCGAAGGACAGAGCACCAGCCGCAGAAGTTTTAAAAGTATTGGGTTTGATGGCGGGAGCAACCTTGGCCATACCACTAGCAAGGATGCATATGTGGATTCTTCAGTGGCTTCTGTTCACTCAATGGTCTTATCAGGAACTTCCAATGCATCACATGATTTTAATTATGAACTCTTGCAAGAGAGATCTCCAGTGGTATTTGACGTCTCTTCATGTAACCATAGGACGCCCTTTTGTACTACCCCTCCAGTAGCCACTGTGACCACGGACACTTCCCTGATAGGGTTGGGGGGGGGGGCATTTTCAGGGAAAGACTGCCCAGGGCACATGGACGGAACAAGAGTCACATCTGCATATCAGTGTTCTGGAGATGAGAGCGGTACTTCTGGTGTTGCTGTACTTCAAGGACTCTCTTCCTCTAGGGACGATTGCAATTCAGACAGAAAATATGTCAGTGGTCTGGTACTTGAACAAGCAGGGCGGGACCAAGTCTTAGCCCTTTTGCCGAGAAGCCCTCAGAGTTTTACAGTGGGTTGTCTCCTCCCAGCGCTTTCTGTTGGCAACGCGCATCCCGGAGAGATCCAACGTGATAGCAGACAAACTGAGCAGGGCAATCTTGTTGTCGCACAAGTGGTCCCTCAAACAAGAGATTGCGGACAGGAGTTTCCGCAAATGGGGCCAGCCTTGCTGCGATCTTTTTGCCAGTCACATCACCACGAAATGCAGAAGCTACTTTGCCCTGATTCCCCCTACGGGAGAACCCCCGAGAGACGTACTAGTACACGATTGGTCCTCAGGTCTCCTCTATGCATTTCCTCCAATCCTGTTAATACCCAGACTTCTACAGAAAGCAAAGTCGCTGGGAAGGACTATTATTCTTATAGCCCCCTCATTGGCCTCGGCAGATTTGGTTCCCATTTCTTCCTCATCATCATCATCTCTTGGAGGATCCATGGATTCTGGACCCAGTTCCAGACCTTCTGACAAATCCGTCGGGGTACCTCCATCCTTCCGTGCAGTCACTGAAGCTAACAGCTTGGCTGCTCCAGTTCCCCTCATAGCCAGGTTTCATAACCTTTCTAATGAGATAAGTCAGATCCTCTTGTCTTCCCATAAGCCGTCCACCAGAAGATTATTTCTTAGTAAGTGGAAGAGATTTTCCATACGGGCCTCTAAGCAGAACATTAATCCTTATCAAGTCCCCTTGACGTCCATATTAGAATTCTTGACTATGATCTTTAATAAAGGAGATGCAGCCTCTACAGTTCGGGTCCAATTGGCTGCTATATCTCTTCATCTCGGAGCTGACGGCTAAACATAATGTCCCACAAGTTGTCCAAGGCTTTTCTCAAAGGAACCTTTCGTATGAGGCATCCAGTGAAAACTCCTTATTCTCCCTGGAATCTAAACTTTATGCTATCTCATATAATTCTCCCCACCCCCGTTTGAACCAGCATCATCTTGTGATCTCAAATTTTTATCATGGAAAACCATATTTCTGGTGGCTATTACTTCTGCCCGCAGAGTATTAGAACTTTAAGCCTTATGTATCAGCCCTCCTTATTTGGTTTTTCATGCTGATAGAGTATCTCTTAGGACAAACCCCTCCTTTTTGCCCAAAGTTTGCTCAGAATCTAATATTAGCCAAGTCATTGAGTTGCCAGTCTTTTTCCCTATCCATTCCAGGAAACTTGAGTATATGCTGCACAAACTTGGCGTTCACAGACAGCTCAGATATTATTTGGACAGAACAAAAAATGGTAGAAAATCAGACCAGCTCTTTGTGTCTTTCTCTGAAGCCAGGAAATGTAGACCAGTGGCTAAAACAATGCTTTCAAAATGGCTTTCTGATTACCTTTGTTTATTCAGCTGCTAATATGCCCTTACTACACAAGATTAAAGCTCATTCTACCAGAGCAGTTTCTACTTCTGCATTCTAAGCCAAATTGCCCCTTGATAACATTTGTGCTGCAGCCACTTGGTCTAAACCTCATACTTTTATCACTCATTACAAAGTGGATAAGGCCTCCAGAGATGGGGCTTCCTTTGGGTCTATGGTCCTGAAAAATGTACTCCCGTGAGCCACCCGAGATCGAGGGTGCTAGGGACGCTACCCATCAGTAAAGAATGAACGGCGAGATTGAACAACTTCACATTAAGAAGTTATGTACTCATCATAACGTTCCATGTGAGTTGTTCCATCTCTCCTTCATTCTTACGTCCCTCCCTCCATCCCCCACCTGGCTGATAGTTGACCTAGAGAGTGGTCTCATCCTGGTTACTCAATTCTTCTTCCTCTCTATGGGAGGGTAGTTCTCTTACATGGATATAGTACACGCAGCAAACAAGATCTGAGGTAATTCCATCAGTGCATTATGGGATAAGGGGCTTGGTCTTGAGCTACTGGTAAACCTTGAGCTTTGCAAACGGCCATGTCGGAGCTGATGGATCGGCTCCGAACCCATCAGTAAAGAATGAAGGTGAGATGGAACAACTCACATGGAATGTTATGGTGAGTACATAACTTCTTATTTCTTGGCATTAAGCTTGAGCCCATGGCTCTGGCACCAAGTATCTGTTTTTGTAAGGCCCTTTTGCAGAATATCCACATCATTTGGGGATTCAGTAATGGCTCCCAGTTTGCAGTCATCTGTGAAATGTGTTACCCCAGAGTCCCTTAGTGTTGGTCTGTACTTCATAGAAGTAGATGGCAAACAAGAGCAGTCCCAGGACTGAGCCCTGAGGTACTCCACTTGTTACCTGTCTGGAGCTTCATTTGGAGTCGGCTACTTTTACAGTCTGGGTTCTGTCAGTAAGCCAGTTGGCAACCCATCGAGTGACATAGGGATTTATGCCCAGCTTAGTAAGTTTATCTATGATTCCCGAGTGGGGAATGATGTCAAAGGCCTTGGCGAGGTCCAGACAGGCTGTGTGGACCACCTTACCCTTGTCTACAGCTCTGGAGACTTGATTTGAAGAAGTCAATCAGGTTCAGGAGACAAGATCGGCCCTTCACGAACCCAAACTGGGTGGGGTCCAGTGTTTTAAGGTTGCCAATGTCTTTGTTTATAAGTTCCATGATAATGCGTTCCATGCCCTTGCAGATCAGGCTCATCAGACTGATGGGACGGTAGTTTCCGGGATCCAAGATGGATCCCCCCTTATGGAGTGGGATAACTGTAGCTATGCGCCACTCAGTGGCCTAATTAAGCCTTATCAGTTTATCTTGTGGTGCATAGATTACCCTATCCTGTTTGGTATTAGACTGGCCTTACCAGTCTCATAGTCAATTATATAGTACTACTAGTGAGAATAACTGGGATTGTACCATAGATAATTGGCGGGAGCTTGTACGTGGTATAAAGCATTTAGGAGCTGCTTCTGTTTGTAATACAGGGGGCAGTCCTTGGGTAAATTTTCTGTTGCCCATTCAAAGATCCTAGTGGCGCTTGAATATGAATAGGGATGAGCATTGTTTCACTTGGATAGGTAGTATGTTCCAGAGCAGTTGTATCCTGTTAATTTTGCAAAAGAGGTTTAGATCTCTGGAACCTAGTATTTCTTTTTCCATTTGACTTACCGATGTGTATTAAGTCTATTAGCGTTGAGTCAGGGGATCCTTGTACACTAGACACAGGTCACCTCTTAGCAGTCTATAGAATGCAGATTATAGTGTGTGTGACTGGAAGTATATCAGCAGAACAAATCTACAGAGTTTAGTTTCTCTTTGCATATTTTGGTGTTGTATACTGAGTTGAAGGTAAACAATGGAAGGTTGTATTCCAGTTTGGGAAAGATAACATGTTTGGCCAGGGCAAGCTAAGCTACAAGGGAAAGCAGATGAGAGATCTTACAGCAGAGTTTTAGCTGAGGAAAGATTTTAGTTATAGTAGTATCAATGTGTAATGAAAAAGTGTTGGATCAAGAGTGAAGCCAAGATGCTTATATTTTTAGATTTGTGGGAAGATAATGTTATGATTGTGTTTAATGATAATGTTATTCATAGTAGGAAACTTGTAGTAAGTGGCAAAAAAAAAAAACATAATATTGCTCTTTTTTGAGAGGGAGGATTGAAGAAGAGTTTGTTAGTTTCTCTCTGCTGATAATGGTTAAGTATACCATACCAGAAGACCAGTGTTCTCAAAAAAAAAAAAAAAAAAAAAAAAAAAGCTTATTAGCTGTTTGGCCCTTTTGGTGCAGCTGTTAGTGTTGCAGTCTCACAGCAAGAGGTTCTCTGGTTTGATTCTCAGCTGGGATGCCTTCTGTGCGGAGTCTGCATATCCTCCCTGTGGTCGCGTGGGTTTCCTGCGGGTGCTCCGGTTTCCTCCCACATCCCAAAGACATGCTGTAGGTGGATTGGATACTCTAAATTGGCCGTAGGCGTGAGTGCGTGCATGTGTGTGCCTTCTGTGGAAGGATGGGCGCCGGGCTGGCAACTCGACACTGTAAAACTCCACTACCAATCATGAGCGAACAGGTGATCCGCTGTGGCGACCCCTAACTGGGAAAAGCCGAAAGAAGATGATTGCCAAATTAACCTTGTCTAAATGATTGGGTCACTTTTTCACCCTTTCCTATGACATTTGTGAAAAAAAATTGTAAGCCAGTATTACAGTACATTCTGTATCAGTGTCAGCAGCTTTATTTAAAAATACTTTCTGCATGTTTCACAAGCTGTCATATGGTGAGCTGTCCAAGCATGCACCGAACATTAGCACAGCTCTGAGCCAAGACAGTTTGGCATTACTGGATATTTCAACTGTTCACCTCCAGGGGAAAACAAGTACATTTTAGAATTCTAGCCAGCATGATTTAAAGTTACAGTAACCCTCATTGAAGAAGACAGTTGAGTAGGATCTTTGAGGAGTGGTCACTGCAACAGGAATGTATCCTTCCCCCACTTTGGAAGCTTGTAGATAGTCATTCTTATAATGCTCTTACAAATATTAGTTTTCATGTTTTATTTATTATATTGTTATTTATTAATTTATTTTTTACACGTACTGGCTGTATTACTGGATTTTTTTGTCTTGCATATGCATACATTTTCATACTCCTTGTAGCTTACAAGGTCAGAGAACCAAAAAGTGCAAATAAATGTGTGATTTTTATGCTGGTAACAACAAATGTCAGCTATGCACGAGGATGGTGAAGGAAGATGAATCCTCTGAAACTTCATTAGTGGCATCCAGCACTCAAGTATGTATTTGTTTTCATGAAAGTTTCATATTTTGCCTGTGTCAGCACCTTTATAAGCATCAGTCCATTACAAACATTTAAAGAACCATCATTCATGTGCATCTCACTATCCCTTGCAATAAATGAAAGGCTACCAAATTGCTATTAATACAAACAAATAATGCTAAATTATTAACAACCAAGATTTCATAAATACTTATTACACCTAAAACTATTATAAACTTACAGCAAATTAAGATTATGAACTTTGTTAAAACTATCCCACCAATGCTTTAAGTTTGATAGGTAGGAATTGGACGTATTTTCATTCTATCCTGGCCAACTTGCTGCATTCAAATGAAGCTGCCAATATAGTTCCCTTTTCTGTCACAGCAATGACCAGGGATCCCCTCTTGCATTAGGTAACAGTTTCTCTAAAATTGTGAACTTAAATTCACACCCTGGATTATCTTGTATGTGCTTGAATAGAGCATTCATTGTTTTTTTTCTTCTTTATTTCCTAACCATGTTTGTAACTCTTAATTTACGCTCACTCTTTTCTATATAAAATCCAAGGCATGCATGTGTAGCATAAGTCTACATATACAATCGTTGTACTATAGCAATTAATTCTCCCTTTTACTCTAAAGCATTGTGAATTAATGACAAAACTTTCACCTGTATTAATTAATTTACAGTAGCTAGAACGTTCACATTTACTCACCTTGGGATTCTTATTAGTTATGTTTTTTTCCCTTTCAAAAATATGCTTTAAATTTGTACCTTTTCTATATACTATCATAGTTTCCCCCCAACCTCTTCTTCAAAAGATGTCATATTTCATTATAACCTAATTTTTATTTAATATCCATTTTATGATGTCAATGTCCACAGTAAAAGTGGTAATGAAGGAATTCTTAAATTCCTGACTTCTCTGATACATATTGCGCTCCATTATGGCCCCCCATTATTTTTTTTATTGTTTTATATAGGGAAAAAATAATTGTTTCTTTTATTTATTACTTCAAACATCAGATTGTTCAACAAAGTTTCAGGATAGCCCCTCTTCTTATACGTTTCCTTTAACAACATACATTCAGCTACAAAGTGTTCATCTAGAGTGGTCATACAGGCTGCACGAACAAATTGCCCCTTGACCACAGCTCTTTTTTGTGTCATGCGGTAGGAACTAGTATAGTGCAAAAAAGCATATGAATAGGTTGGTTTCCTGTAAATTCACAAAATATAGCTTTTATTAAGCCTATCTGTTTCAAACCACACATCAAAGCATGTTATATTTTCCTCTTCTAGTTCATGTGTAAATCTCAAAAAGTCAGTGCTCTCATTAATGTATTCTAAAAAAAGATGATATTTTTTTCTTTGCTGTCCTTCCATATAATACAAATATCATCCAGATATCTAATATATAGTCTACATGAATCCATACAGTTATTGTCATGCATTGGTCTTTGCAGTAGCAATTGGATGTCCTTCTATTTTTCTGTTTCAGTATTCCTGACTTAAGACGACCTGACATCAGCCAGTATACCAAAGTCTTTTATTACCTAAGGTGTGCGGCCTATCTGATGTTGGCCATCAGCAGATGTTGGCCATAAAAGAGATGTATGTGTGTACTGCCCTCAGAACTTCTTTGCCGCCAGTCGGATCGCCAGTCCCGGATGTCCCTCTGCTGTCAAATTCGCTATTCTTTGAAAAAGATAAGTGCCCTGTTGGGGAAAACTTGGGTTTTTTTGCTACTTTTGCTTCTTTATCTTTGAGGTTCATGTCATCCAGAAAAGGGAAGTGTGACTGTGGATGACAGATTCCACATAAAGGCAGTCATACACAGTGCCTTTTTTTTTGCCTAGGCCATCAGCACGATCACAGATCCTGTACTATTTGCCAATCTTTTGTCCCAAAAGCCCTCAAGAGTTGGCTATCCTCCTTTGTAGTCTTTCTGGAAAATAATGTCTCAAGCTTCTTTCAAAAAGCTCGATGGACTCCCCTCGAGAACCGATGACCGAGCCTATTAAACAGAAAGTCAAAAAACATAGACCCAAATCGGAAGCTGTGCCTCTCGAGTCAGGCATCTCTCCCAAAGTGCATGAGAGCTTGGAGACGCCCACCGACCAGGAACCAGACCCACAGATTGAGCCCTCTTGACAGGCCATCTTGGCTCCGGACATTTGCACGTCCAGAGAGGCTTTTCAAACATTGGCCTCCGGCGTCCCAGGAGGAACTGAGGCTTATAGTGTCAGAAGGGCCTAGGGGAATTACCCAGATTGTCATCAGGTAGGATGTTTAGTCCGATATTGTAGAGTGCAGGACTTCATCTGGCCCTCCTTCTTTGCACCACACAGATACGCCTCCAAAGAAGAAGCAAAAAACCAAGAGTGTCTCTCCTTCCCCTGACCTACAGAAGGAATGGCTGAACTTCTCTCAAGGCCTCTTCAAGGCCTTCTTGGCCCTTAGGCCTCCGTCAGGTCGTGATGCTTTCTCCTCTGGCCTGGCCTCCTTCTCCTAGGAAGAGACCTAGGCCATATCTTACTTTGGATGAAGACTCCTCTTCTGAGGAGGAGGAGGAGGAATTGGATTATTCCTCCCACATTCCCTCCTCTTTGGATTATGCCACCTCTGAAGTGGACTCCAATGGGACCGATTCCCTCATGGTGGAAATTTCTTTCGGTGAGACTATCTCCAAAATACAGGACTACTTCAAGTGTGACTCTACAGAGATGCCAGGGGTCCAGAAGTGCTATTATGACCTCCTCCAGGTTCAGACCCCCAATCCTTCAGCCATCCATCCTGTAATACCTGCATTTCTGGATGCCTTTGTATCCACTTCCACCCACCCAGATTCACAGCTCCCAGCACCTAAAAAGACCGACAGGTACTACAGAGTACCCAAAAACTGCCTATTCTTTTTTAAGGCACCTGCTTCAGATCTTTCTGTAATTTCTGTTACCTCTAATAAGGCCTCCAGGTCGCTTCTTTCCTCTTTCCTGCTGCCCTCAGATAAATTCAGCAGACAGTAGGAGAGGTTGGGGAAGAAAATCTATACCTCAGCTACCCTGGCCTTCAGAGTATTAAACTATCAGACACATATGACCAAGTACAACGTGGAACTCCTTTCCCAGGTCTCAAAATTGGTATCAGATATGCCTGACTCTGCAAATAAGACCCTGGCTTTATCACTCCTTTCCACCTCCACTCGGGTAGCCAGACATTTTATCAAGTACACCTATGATGCAGTAGAAGCCTTCTCTAGGGCTGCCACTTCCTCTTCTGCCCTTAGAAGATTTGCCTGGCTTAGGCTTCAGCCTCTACCTGAAGATATTAAGGCAAAACTAATGAATGCCCCCTGGACTGTACTGTCCTGTTTGGGAAGTCTTCCACAGAGATCTTAAAATCTTTGCAGGAAAAAATAAAGAACTTAAGGATCTCAAGCACATCTTGGTATCCCCTGTGCCTAAATTTCATAGGAATTATCCTGCAAAACAAACTTTCATACACAGGCAATCCATAGCACCTCAATGTAGACCCCAAAAGAGGGCAAAGAAGACCCAACAGTTTCCCTCCTCTTCTGCCTCTCTTTGTGACTGTTGCAACAACCTAAGTACCCTGTACCAATGTCTTTCCCTCTCTCTTCCTTCCTGGGAACTCATCACTCAGGACTCTTGGGTGTTAAGCTTCATCAAGAAGGGATACTTCATGGTTTGGCACAATGTGCCTGCCTTCAGGGCAATTATCCCCTACCACCAAAAGATCAGCTCCCCCTTTTCCTGCCAGTTCCTACTAGAATTCCTAGAACAGGGCACCATAGACCCTATCCCCCATGAGGAAGAGGGAAGGGCTTTTACTCCTGGTTCCCACGAAAGAAGGACCCTTGAGACCAATCCTGGATCTCTCTTAGCGCAATAATTTCCTCATAGTCCCCACATTCAAAATGTTATCCATACAAACACTATTTCCTCTTATTCTTCCTCAGGCATTTCTAGCTTCAATAGATATCAGGGATGCCTACCTCCATATCCCTATTCACCACAGATACAGGAGATTCTTACGATTTTCTGTTGGATCCTCGCGCTGTCAGTTCTCAGCTTTGCCTTTTGGACTATTTACAGCCCTAAGAGTCTTCACAAAATGTCTAACCCCAGTAGTAGCCTTCTGCAGGGTCCAAGGGATCTTAATCTACCCATACCTGGATGACCTTCTAATCCAAGCCCCTCCAAATGGCAGTTACCATTATTTAAGGCCTGGGATTTACCATCAACTTCAAGAAATCTTCCCTGGACCCGGCCCAAGGTCTTATTTTTTTCGGCTGCAGATTTCAAACTCTGAGCATGCTAGTGTATCTTCCACCTTCCAAGGCATAAGAGATCTCCCTAATCTTCGCAGAGACTCTCCTGCTACATCAGATTTCTGCCAGATAATTCCTCAAGCTCTCTAAGAAAACCAGTGGCCTCTCCTTGGGATCTTTGTTAGAGAAGCTAACACTTGCTCCATTTGAACCAGCTAATCTGGCTGACGTGAGGTTTTTAACATGGAAAACAGATTTGCCTCTGCAAGAAGAGTATCTGAGTTGCAAGCTGATGTCCTTCATTGATGCATCTGCAGTCATAACAAGTGGGTTGTCCTGTCGTCAGGCAGCCCTGCAGTCGGCCGGATTCCAAAGTCCGGGTCCGGCTTCGGCTGATGTCGCACTCCACCCGACGTCATCTCTGTTGGTCCTCGGGTATAAAAGCATCAGCCAACGCCATTTTCCTCAGTCTTTCTTGCCGCGCGGCGCCCGAAGCAGAAGCTGTTCGCAAGTGCCGGTCGGTCGGATCCAGAGATTACTTCTACCGAATACTACTTCGAAGACTTCTAAAGCTAAGTACCCCGTTAAGGACTCTTTCTTGCCTCAGCCGATGTCAGAAAAAGTTAACAATTGTTTAACCTGTGGGAAACAAATACCTCATAAAGATTTCCACTCTTACTGTCTGCCTTGTTTAGGCCCAGCCCACCGCGTAGCAGCCTGTTCGCCTGTGCCTCTTTCAACCGGCGACGCTTAGGCGTCGGTCGGAGTTTGCAGAACAGTTTTTCGGTACTGATTTTGCGTACATTATGCCGTCGGATCCTCCGACTACCCAATCTACCAAAAAACGCAAAGATAAAGACCGACACTCGCGGTCCGCGGTTTCGGCGAAACCACGGTAAAGCAAACGCGAGTGTCTCGGTTTCGGCGAAACCGAGAAAACTGATCAAAGTACAGCTGAACCTATTCTTACAACTGAGGCCCCTGCTACAACTCTTGAATCGACCTCAGAAATTGTACCCACTACGGTGGTTGACTTATCAGACACCATCCCCTTGGATGTCTCTACCCCAGCACGTGGTGCTGCTAGGCCTCCAGCAGCCATGTCCATTAAGGCCTTCGCCAGGGCTAAAGCAGCCAAGACTACTAAATCAGTGCCTGTTAAACCCCCCACATCCAGGCCCTCTTCTAGTTCTCAAATGCTTTCTTTGGCAGAAGATTTAATTTCTTTAATTAGAGGATCTCAATCTCACCCAGACAGGGCCTCTCAGCCCCAGAGAAGAGACCTAGGGCAGAGCCCCCTGAGCCAGTGTCTTCTGATGATTCTGCTGATGAATCAGACATAACTGACCAGCCAGAGGCTCCCTTCTCCAATTTTGAAGATTCTGATGCTGAAAAATCCATTCCAGCTGCTTCCCCACCAGAAGAATTCTCCTTTGGGGAAACCTTGCATGCCATGCGAGAACAGTTCCAATGGCAGCAACAGGATTTTTCAGACTCCAGGAAAAGACTTAGGACCTTTCTGCACCTCCCACAGCACAGGCCCTTGGCTATACCTCCTGTTCTCTCTGTGGTGGATGATGCTTTCAATGATGTTTGCTCCGCTCCAGACTCTTTACCCCAGCCCCTGCCAAACCAGACAGATTTTACAGGGTGCCAGATACTCATCACCACCTTTACAAGGCCCCTCTTGCAGACCCAGAAACTATATCCCAGGGTCCCAAGGCAGTAGCCGCGACCACAGCTAAAAACCCTATTCCTTCTGAAAGGGAAGCAAGGTCATTAGACAGATGGAGTAAAGGTCTACACTTCAGCTACTCTCTCAGCTAGAGCTTTAAACTGTCAGTTTCACATGATACAATACCAAGAGTTTATGCTTGATCAGTTAACTAAAAAACTAACCACTGATGAATCTCTTGATAAGAAATATGTATTAGAGATGGTAAATAACATACAACAAGTTAGCAACCATTCCTTAAAATGTGGCTATGATGCACTGGAGGCTTCATTTAGATCAGCCATGACAGGCACAGTGATAAGAAGGCATGCATGGCTAAAGGAACAAGCTTTACCGGATCATGTTAAAGCTAAGTTGCTAGATGCTCCTATGGACAAGACAAGTTTGTTTGGTACACCTGCCCAGCAGGTTATGAAGAAAATGGAAGAAAAGGCAAAATCTGTTCAAACTGTCAAAGATTTCTTGCAGGTTCAACCCCAAGGTTTAGCAGGAACTGGCCTGCCAAAATTGGTCCTTTCCTGACTCCACAAAATTTCAAAGGGGCAGGAATAGGCGTTCCAGAGGCAGAAACCAATCCAGAGGAGGGGCCTACAGAGGCGACAGTGGCATGGTAACAACAGAGGCACAGACACAGCCACTGCCACTACATCAGCACAACCACAGTGACTTAATCCTAACTCCGCCTACCAGGGAACAAATAGCAGCTCCTCTAGGCGGAAAGTTAACCTTATTTTCAAAGAACTGGCACTACATAACAAAAGACAAGTGGATTTTACAAACCATAGATCAAGGTTACCGGTTTCACTTCCACACTCTACCAGTCAAAAGAGGAATGCCAAATCTACCTCCAAATCAAAAAAGAGGCTCTACGCCAGATAATGGAGTTAGCAAACATGAGAGCTGTGGAAAGAGTGCCAACAGCAGAACAAGGAAAGGGGTTCTATTCCAGACTATTCCTAGTTCCAAGAAAGGAAAAAGTTGGAGACCAATTCTCGACCTGTCCACCTTAAATACATACATCATTGTCCCAAAATTCAAAATGCTGACCCTACAGCAACTTCTTCCCATGCTGGGCAAGGAGTCTTGGCTGGTAACTCTAGATCTCAAGGAGGCATACCTGCACGTCCCCATTCGACCAATCTGCAGAAGATACCTCAGATTTCTTGCAGGATCAGAGCACTATCAATTCTCAGCATTGCCCTTTGGCTTATCTACTGCCCAGAGTATTCACAAAATGCCTGGCATCAGTAATCGCCCATTGCAGACTACAGGGAATTCAAATTTACCCATACCTGGACGACTGCCTACTACAAGGGGACAACAAAAGCAAGCTGACAACAGATTTACAAAGGGTCATTTACTTGCTACAAGGACTGGGATACACAGTCAATTTACAAAAGTCAAGGCTGATACCATCCCAAACAAGGACATTCTTGGCGGAATTGGACACAGTACAACAAATGGCATTCCTGACTATAGAAAAACAAAAAGAACTTCCTCTTTACTTCTTGGCACTAACAAAACTGAACAAGTTAACAGCAAGAAAAGTTCTGCAGGCCTTGGGCTTCATGGCATCATGCATAATCTTGGTCCCATTTGCCAGACTACATATGAGGAAACTACAGTGGTACCTAAAGAATTTATGATCCCAACACAGACACAGTCTAGAAACAGAAATCCCACTAATTCCATGCTTAAAACAGGAGTTCCTATGGTGGGCTCAGGCATGCCAGTCAAACCCAGGCCTACCCTTTCGCAGATGTCAACCAAGCCAGACCATCACAACAGGCGCTTCAGACCTAGGATGGGGGGCCCACATGCTGGACAAATGCGTGCAAGGATTGTGGACACAGGATCAACTTCACCTACACATCAATCTAAAAGAAATGCTGGCAGTAAAACTGGCAATCCAAAAGTTCAAACCATTCCTCAAAGAGGGCCAGTTGATGATAAGGACAGACAACACCACAGTCATGTGGTACATCAACAAACAGGGAGGCACTCATTCATACCCACTATGCAGAATGACCTTGGAGCTGTGGACCCTGGCACTCAGCTACAACATTCAGTTACAGGCAATATTTGTACCGGGGAAAGACAATACTCTAGCAGACATATTAAGCAGAACCACTTCGGATGCCCACGAATGGAAGCTGCACCCGGACATCTTCAAGACCATCTCAAAGAAATGGGGAATGCCACAGATAGACCTATTCGCATCACCTCTCAATCACCAGCTCAAAAAATTCTGCACAAGGACATTCCACCCACTAGCATGGAAAGTGGACTCACTCTCCTTCAACTGGAAAGGCCTAACAGCATATGCATTCCCACCTTTTCCTTTGATACACAAGGTACTACTAAAAATCAAGGAAGAACATCCAAGGATAATCCTGATAGCTCCAAACTGGCCAAGACAACACTGGTACCCACTACTGAAGAGCATGTCTCGGAACAATATGTGGCCAATACCCCTGATGCCTTTGATGTTAACTCAGAACAACTACAGCATCATACATCCAAACCTAAAACGCTGCAACTGACTGCATGGAACATCACATAGCAGCAGCTAATCCAGAACTTTCCCAAAGAGTTAAAGACATTATTCTTGAAGCACGCAGACCTTCAACAAGAAGGAACTATGCTGGAAAATGGAAAAGGTTTGTCATTTGGAGTACGGAAAGAGGAAAAGATGTGTCAAACATAGATATGCCTAACATTCTGGAGTATCTGGCGAACTCCTTCATTCAGGCCTGTCCTACTCCTCCATCAAGATACATGCATCAGCTATTTCAGCAGAATACAGCTTTGATCCACCTGTTTTTCGCACCCTTTGCTCAGGCAGTTCCTCAGAGGAATCAAGAATGTAAAACCTCCAAGGAAACCACCATTACCAGCTTGGGATTTAAACTTTGTGCTAGAAAAGTTGACACTATCACCCTTTGAACCAGCAGCAACAGCAGACCTACAACACCTGTCATGGAAAACTGCTTTCCTACTGGCAATTACTTCAGCAAGGAGGGTTTCAGAACTACAGGCCTTAATGGCAGTGCAACCCTTCCTAATCTTCCACCAAGATAGAGTGTCCATGAGGACTAATCCTACATTTATGCCCAAGGTGGTATCCAGAGTATCTTTAAACCAGGCCATCCACCTACCTACCTTCTTTCCCAACCCACAAAACAGAGGGGAAAGAATACTGCATACCTTGGATGTACATAGACAGCTACGCTACTACTTGGACAGAACAAAAATAGCAGAAAGACTGACCAACTTTTGTAGCCTATGCAACAGGAAGGGAAGGAAAAGCTATTTCCAAACAGACAATCTCCAAATGGATAGGAAATTGCATACGATACTGTTACTCCTTCCATGGAAAACCAATTCCACAGAACATAAGACCTCATTCTACAAGGGCAACAGCCACTACCACAGCCTTCTTATGAGGAGTGGCAACCAAAGACATTATTGAGGCGGCTACTTGGACCTCCGTGCATACATTTGCCAAGCATTATAATTTGCCTCTATATTCCAGATCCCGAGCAGGATTTGCCACTGCTGTACTGCAAGGGATCCTAAACACACCTTAATCTACTTTTATCCTCCTCCCCTAGTTGGCTATGGTATTCTACCCACTTGTTATGACTGCAGATGCATCCATGAAGGACATAGTACAGTTTTGTACCTACCATAAATGTAGATGTCCGAACTGGATAGCATCTGCAGTCAGGATTACCCTCCCGCCTTCCCCTCTGTGGTACTCCTAGGGTGTTTACCCTCCGAATAGCTAGCTGTTGGGGGGGAGTCTTTTATGGTGTATTTGTTTGTATATATGTACATATATGCTTATTTTTTGTGTTTACCTCTATCTATTTGGAAACATTGGCATCTATCCAAATTTTAGCCTGCAAGAGGGCTACTGGCATCTGGGGCAAGAAACACTGAGGAAAATGGCGTCGGCTGATGCTTTTATACCCGAGGACCAACAGAGATGACGTCGGGTGGAGTGCGACATCAGCCGAAGCCGGACCCGGACTTTGGAATCCGGCCGACTGCAGGGCTGCCTGACGACAGGACAACCCACTTGTTATGACTGCAGATGCTATCCAGTTCGGACATCTACATTTATGGTAGGTACAAAACTGTACTTTATGATGAGTCACCCGTATCTCATTTTCCATAAGGATAGTGTTTCTTTGAAAACTAATTCTTGTTTTATGCCTAAAGTGGTATCCGAGTTTATGTTAGGCCAAACTATCCATTTTCTCATTTTCATTTGCATCTTAAAAACATTGACTTTATATCCTGACAGTTCCCCAAATCGCCTCAATAAAGCAAACATTCAAAATTTGAGAGATAGATCAACATGTCATCTCTATACATGAAGAGTTTACTTCATGGCCTGCCTTGTTATGCAAGACCTCCGTAAGGGGTTTCAGGTAAAGAACAGAAAGAAAGGGGAGAGGAGACAGCAGCACCTTATTTTTCTAAACAGTAGAAAGGAAGAGACAGACCAACGTTCACCTTTTTTTTCTTACATATGGACCCACTGTAAACTGTCTTAAGTAGTTATATAAATTTACTGGAAAACGTAAATGTGTTCAACACATTAAACAGATAATCCCACTTGACTCAGTAAGCCGTTTTCTCAGTTTATGTGTCAAAAACAGGATCCTGAGAACATTAGCAAATATTTGCCTTCAAATGACAAAATGACAAAACTGCAACGATTGAGATGGATCAAGTTTGATAGCTGTGGGTTCATCCAGCATGCCAAGAGAGATGCATAAATACTTTATAATCCTGCTTTAATACTAATATTGGTCTGTACAAGCCTGTATAAGAAGAGTCCTTAAGTCTCTTTGAGGTTACAGAAGTAATATTCTCTCTCCCAAATGTGAAGTATTTGCAGGATGCTTAAGCACTCATTTGTGATGTTTGACAGTTTAAAAAGCCATTCACTTTCCCTTAAGCAAATACAGCTCCAATGGCAAGTAATTTGGGCACAGAGATTTCCCTTTTGGCAAATGAGGCCACGGTGCATATAACCCCTCCTGCTGTTCACTGCTCACAGACTATCCGCCAGGTGAGGATTCAGCTTAGGGTGAGTCTTCTCCTATAAGAACCTTCTGTACCCCTGAAATAATGCATATCAACCCATATGTAAAGTAGACCACAGAGATCCCAAAATGCTTGTAATATAGCATTTGGCTTGAATGTGTTTCCGCTTATTCTCATTTCAAATTTTTTGTATGGTACAATCTTACCTGACATTGATTTGGATGAAGGGCCAGCAATGTCAAGTTTTGTAGTGGGCATATTTTAAACTCTACAGTAATGTAATACACTCTGTATTTCCTTTTTCTAAAATGAAATCCAGCCTTCTTATTGTTATAGCCTGCAGTGCTCAGATATGGCCTATATAGCCCTACCATTTATTCAGTACCGTTCAGCTGAAATATTGAAAGAAGTGAATGTACTGTCTCAGCCCTTCCCTTAAAGAGCCTTTAAAGGCATTCCAGCAATTGAACCATTGATCCTATCCTCTAGACAACAGGCAACCCATTAATGCATTTGACACGGAAACCACTATTTAAATGAAGAGTGAGTTACAAATTAATGAGCATGTTAAAATGTCAGTGTACAACCTGAAGTCTGACGTGTAGTGAATGTCAAAATTGGGAGGGGGCGGTTATGATCCATAATCAATATCCGTAATGATGTAAATGAGCACACCGAATAACTAGACTCCTAAAATGACATCTTGGCCATTCTCGAAAACCTGGCATAGAGTGGAGAATAATACTTAAAGTTTTCCCTGAAAAAAAAAAACTGTATATGAGATGTTGTCCATTAATGATAATGAAGAAAAAAATTGCAATTTAATCTTACAGGTGAGGAACACTAATGGCTCTAGGGCCTGTTTGAACACCTACATAATGATTAATTAAATTATAGTCATCTGCTTAAAACAAAGTCCACTCATCAAATTATATTACTTGTAACAAGATCTTCCATAATAGTGCAGCAGCTGAGTCAGAAGAAAGACGTACAGTGGAAATTGTAATTCACAACCCTACCAAAAACCCTTTGACTGCTACTGGTCTGATATAGTATCATTAACTAGGAACAGTAGTCCATGATCTGTCAAAATTACTACTCCTCACTGCATGTCCCCTATATACGTGAAGGGTATACCATCTGAAATCCAGGTTTCATAGTTTCTCTTGCTCCTGTCTGATAAATGTTTTTCTTGTACACAAAGCAGTTGCCCTTTCAGCTTACTTGTCTGATACCTTGGCTGTTTTAACAGGGGTTCCATTCCTTTAATATTCCATGAAATTAACTCTGTTTATCTTTGTGATAAGTAAAAAAGAAGCAATGAACTACTGTGGCCTGTCTTTTTTAATACAATTGCACATAATTCCACTTCCTTACCAAACCCAAAAGATTTTGCCCCACACAAAAAACTGTTCTCAACAACTGACTAATCATGCACTGTCTGAGCCAGAAGAATCAAGTATTTACTTGAGTACCACTTTGCAATGCATAAGACGATGATTGCTGCAGAAAGATCCAAGCCTATGAACAGATCTGTTGTGAGAAAGTCATTCTGTGGGTCTTTGCAGTAGTTGCAGCAACCACCTTTTCAAGCCCTGTCACAGGACTGCGTATCACTTGTAGTTCAGCTCTCTCAACAAGCAAGTACAACAAAACAAACCCTTAATTAAACAAAATTGTTGGTCCTACTCTAACATCAAGTAGAGCAAACCTAATATTAAAAAGAACCTTAAAAAACTGAGCAACTCATTGGCATAAGAAAAAAAACAGGAAAATATATTTACATATGTAGATTTCTTATAGTATTGCTGTGCAGTAATTAAATATACAGTCTTGCAAAGTAGAATATGGACCCAGATCCCAGTGAAATGCCTCAGATGCTTTAGACACCTTTATCTTGGTGGTTCAAATGCAAACATTATGACCGGTATAAAAGTAAAATTGAAAATAATAATTAACAAAGATGTGTATAAAAATTTTCAGATTGACTACTTCAGAATAAACAGCATATAATAATTTACCTTTAAAAATTACACATCCCCATACCACATGGTCCTAGACTGATTACCATAATAACGTTATGGCTGGTAAATGCAAGAAGCAGAGCTTTCCATTGTCCAGGTGTGTATGTGTATAATATATTTATATATATATTACACACACACACACACACACACACACACACACACACACACACACACACACACATATATGTATAGTGCATCTTCAAATACAAAAAAATTGTATTGCAGCTGCACGACTGTATAGACGTTGTTGTCCAAGTACTGTGGGACACCGCTGCACCAGTTGTACCCTGCATGGCTCCTGAGGTAGCTCCATATGATTGCAGTACTCTGTAAATGATTGGGATAAAGTTCAAACAAGACTTGTGAAAAATAATTGGGGACTATGCAGGAATGTCTTTTTATATGCCATTAGAACCATCATGCTTCATCTGGTTTCCATATTTGAAGACTGATGTACATTTTTCATTGGCAGGCCTCATTCTTTCCTTTCTTTTTGCTGTAACTTAAAAAGAGGGAACAAGTTAGGAGTGTTTCCTTGCTGAGAAGGCCCTGGTGATGCTTACTGTTGGGACTTGACATCCATTTGTGCTTCACAGTTCTCACTGTTAGACCACCCCCTTCTTCCCAACTTCCATTACTTACACAAAGTCATGGAAAAAACACCAATCAGAAAAAAGTTTGTTTGTTTGTGTCTTTCGGCTTTTCCCAGTTAGGGGTCGCCACAGCGGAACTCCGGTCCGCTAATGATTGGTAGTTGATTTTTACGTGCCGAGTTACCAACCCTGACGCACAACCTTCAACGAAGGTACGCCCATTCACCCATGTCTCCACGCAGAAGACGCTGTAGCTGTGAATCGAACCGGACAGCATCTTACTGTGAGGCGACAACGCTACCGCAGCACCACCACCGTGGATAAGTAAAAAGTATGTGCAGTATAAAATAAACAGAAGCATATTTTCCTAGCCCTACATAGTTGCATAACATAATTCATCATCCTGCCAGTCTGCAAGTGTCTGCATTCTATTCTTCTTCCACAATCACACAAACATCTCCACACAGTCATTTAACAGGCTTTCAGAGCAAAGGCAACTGTACTCCTTCAGAGAGTGTGTGTAGGAATATTCACTTATTTACTGTTTGTGCTGCTTCCAATTACTCCATTAACCAGGAATAAAAATATCTTTGCCCCGTCACAATGGTACTTTCTAACTCTGTCAACTTTTTTCATTGAGCAGTTAGTGAGCACACAAAAGCCAAGTGGTCTAGGTCTTCCACTCTGTCCAGAGCCCCACCTATGTACTGTACTCCGCAAGTCATTTACTTGGGACTCTGTCTGCATTTGATTATCACTGGTAAAAGTTTGGGAGTCCTTTGTGTCTCTTTACAAGTCCATTGTAAGAATGGCATAAGTACCCTGGGGCTTAACTTTCCCTCATCCAGTCCTCTGTCTGTTTAATACAGTCATACAACTATATCTTGATCTTATCCAGTTTATGTAGGTTATGAGTCTTTGTCGGGGTGTGTTGTAATACATTGGAACACATACAAGTCCATTACCTCTCTGATTTTCTGCAGAGAGTTCACATCCTGATCTACTTAGGCCACAAAACAATGGGTTATTTTGCAAATTCAGCTTCTTTTTCTCATGACCTGTCTTTTCCACTTACAGGAATCAGATACGTTTATGTTACTACTTTTTGCAAAATCCCAAGGGTAGCCCAAATCAAAGCTATCAACAGTTGACTGCTGTAACTGCAAGTTGAAATTACCATGATTTAGTATTGTCATCCCTGCCAATGGAGAGAGACATAAAAGTTGTGGCTTGTACAGAGTGCTTGAGGGTACAACACAGGGTACCGAATCTATCCATCTTAGACTTTTTATTAAACATGATCTTTACATTTCCATGGAGTTTTAGATGCCAGTGGCTTCAGAGCGGTCATGCTATCACAAAATGTTTTCTAGTGTTAAACCCATGCCATTTGGAATCTAGATTGGTGATGTTCTCACCAGTCTCATTGTCAGCCTTTCTTTCCTGAGGCAGAATCCTTTGCAGAGCTTGCTGATGGTTTAGGGGGCTCACCTGGGTGATTCAGTTCAAAGAAAGTGGCATCCTCATCCTGAGCTAATGGTTTGCATTAAATTAGCTAGAGCTATGGACATTTGTTGTCAGATCTGTGGAAGGGAACTTGATACTTCACCCTCTTCTAGCTTCATCAGGCATCCAGGCTGTGGTGCTGAAGATGAATAAACAAGCTGGCGTGTTTGTCTCATGTACAGAGAGGCAGCAGAAAAAAGACACTGTAGACCAAGATATCTTTACATCTGTTCTTGTCCTAGAATTGAATTCACTAAAATACTTAGATTTGTAACTTTCAGCCTCCTTGTGAAACCAAGGATTCTGGAATCTTCAATGGTCACGGTCTTAAGCAGGTGTGACACATTGGAGATTAACCCCGTTTAACTCATGGAGATTAACCTGTTCAACTAATGGGAGACTGTCTCTCTCGGTCTCTCTCTTCCTGGTTTGCTAATTTCAGCAGAGCTGGAGAGTTGGCAGTGGATGCATTACTTCTATTATGGCAGGAAACCCTCCATTTGGTCTTGTTCAACACATCACAACAAAGTAAGAGTAATTATTTTTGTCCTATAATGGGTAATAAGGGTATTGCTTCAAGCTGTCATGTCCCTGATAATTCAGAAAAGTATCCCAGTACACAAGCAATGGATGCCAGTGCAGCTGATTAAGGCTGTGAATTGTTAGTGTTGTTTCTTATAGGCCATGGTTTGATACCATCAGCCTCCATTTGCCTACTGTTTTACTGTAAAAAGTCATTAACCAGACAGTGCTATCAGGATAAGTATGTTTCCCATCAACTGAGTTGGCAGTTGTACCTGTGGACCTAGCTTCTCATTTGGAGTCTTTGATGATCTTCACATTTTACATTTGCAGTACTGACTCATAGGATTCCTGCATGCAGAAGCCTAATGGATGCCCAAATTTGTAGAGCTCTCCTCCCTTCCCCTAAGGGCCCAGTGAACTCCATTGTGGTCCTCAGTGGTATAATGAGGTATTTGCTGGCACCATCTTCATATCTTTCTTGCCACAGTTTATTAAACTTCTCAAGTACTCTTTGTGTTGCCAGTCCTTCAGATATACTTGAATCCAGACTTCTCAGATATGCACCCCATGGAGACAGATTTCTTATCTTTGCATGCTGTCATAGTAGATTTTACTAGCTGTATTGTAGATGTTGAGTTCCAAGATGAATAATCTTAATAGGTGCAAGAAATATATACTGCCCAGGGGCTTCCATAAGTTTGCTGTTATTTTTTTTTTTTTACCGAGTCCACAGCACAATGTGCCCAGTTGTCTTCAGTGTGCTTCATTCAACCAAAGAACCATAAAGTGCAGGGAGTATTCCCTCCAGAAATTTTTGTCATTGAAGAAGACATGTCAGGTCCTGGTCCATCTGGCATTTTCCAGTTCTTCATCTGACTATTCACAGAGAAAGAAAGCACCCGAAGGAGAAGAAATTTGTGAATGTTAATAATACTTCATCTGAGCCTGACATCTCCCCATGAACAAAGACTCTGATGGTAGTGAGGTGTCTTGACACCTTTGTAATTTAATTTTTTTTTCAGTTGAGGCCTATGAAGTGACTCCTTGGAGCATATAGCATAACCTTGTGAATCCTGCCAATTGCAGTCCTTTGCTTGGGGGAAGTTGGCATCATGGTTAAGGTGTTTACCTTACAGACAAGTTACAGGGTTTGATTCTCACCTTTGAGGTAAATTGGCTAGCCTTAATATGGCCCACAGGGGTAGTAAGCCTAGTACTTGCCAATGAACCTATAAATTATCTTCTGTGCTGGAGACATGCTGTTTGTTGCATAGGAAGAGGTGGAAGAGTACCAGATCAACATCTTAGGCTACACCCACATTCTGAGGGCTGCAGGTTGGACTGCTCAGCCAAACACAGGCCTAAGACAACAAGGCCAAAAAAAGTCATCTGTCAGCATGTCTTATGTTATGTTGTGTTGAGTGAGCTTGAAACTCCCCCATCCCCACTCCATCCATGCTCCTTTATAGTCTATCTCCTGATTGGCTGAGGATTTCAAGGATTTTCTGAAATCCAGGCAACCAGACTGTAAAGTAAAGCCAGTGTCAAAAGAAAAAAGGGCCGTTTTCCCCAGAAGAACTCTCACACCTCAGATTCAGAGGCAGAAGAATTGGAGTATTTGAACAAATGTTTCCACCCATTCACTTTGCCCCTAAGACACCTTATCTTTAGCTTCACCTTCTGAGGTATTTCATTTGGGGATTCCCTTCACAGGATGAGGTAGACCTTCAACTGGGATGCAAAGGAGTTTTCTCAAGCTCAGAACAAGTAGGTTCATAGGATGATGCTAAGCTGTTGGCCTGGAGGCCCTTATAAGCCTAGCTGAGAATTTTGCCCATGTTTCCACAAAGTCAGCACCTGTTTCACCTGCTCAGCAGGGACACAAGTGGGATCCCAGGGGTGTATTTTCTGTTTCCCATTCAGTAATCCAGGTTCTTCTTAAAGAGGGCTAGAGAGGTACTCTGCTTGACATGTAGAGGGAGTCTATTCCACAAATGGGGGAGTCTTTGGGACACAAGTCTATCCTGCCAACAGGTTCTATTACTGTCACAGACCAGGTTGAGGCCTTGCGTGCAGGTTGTGCAAGTGGAGTTTGACTTATAGATATGCAGCAACTCCATCAAAGTTGGGTCTGAGATGGCCTTGTATGCCAGACACAGGTGACCTATGAGCAATCTGTATGAGACATGAGTAGAGGGACAGGGCTTTTAGCCTATCTGTATAGGTAGGTGTTTGAGACCCCAGATTTTCTTGGTCAGGAACCTCTATGGTGTCTCCAGCTGCTGCATGTGCTTGGCAAGGTACTTGCCAAAGGGGACATTGTACTTGATAATGGGTCTGATAACGGAGGAGTACAGGGTTGCTAAGACCTCCTTGTTTCTGGATGAAATACCCTTACTTATGAAGTGGGCCATGTAGAAGACCTATAGAACTGAGGCAACGTGGTGGTCAAAAGTTAGGTTGCTAGCTACCTGGATGCCCAAGTCCCTCACAACTGATTGCATGCTTAATACGTTGTTATTAATGTGATAATTAGTTGGGATGCCATTTTCCCCAAAGGGGATAATGATGCATTTCTTGGCATTCAGTTTGAGGCCATGATTCTGGCACCAGCCATTAGTTTGGGTAAGGCCCTCTTGGAGGATATTCACATCACTAGGGTAATTTAAGACAGCATCCAGTTTGCAGTCATCTGCAAACTTGGTAAGCCACAGACCACTGGTTTTGACTAGCATCTCAGAAAACTATATCCCAAACAGCAGAGGCCTCAAGACCGATCTTTGGGGTACGTCGCTCATTATAGGTCTACTAATAGAGGTGGCTTCCTCTGTTTTGAATGAGTGAGTCCTATCAGTGAGCCAGCTAGCTACCCATCTGGTAATATACGGGTTGATGTCTAGCTTGGAGAGTTTATTATGCCTGAGTGGGGAATAGTGTTGAAGGCTTTGGCTAGGTCAAGAAATCGATGCAGAAAAATTCCTAATATTCAAGCAAAAATCTCTTGACCCAATACAGTTTATTAATGCCCAAAGAAGAATTTACATATGCTTCATATTCAGTATTTGATGTTATAATTATTTCATGTATAGATTTCCATTTCGAAGTAAAATAGGCATTTAACCAATGACTCACTATGTTAATAATTGATTTTGCATATAATTCAGTGTTGGGGAATCCAATCCCTTTAGCTTCCCAACATCTTACATACAAATCTAGAGCTATTCTAGGTTTTTAAGAATACCATAGAAATTTAAATAAAATTCAATTTAGCTGTTTAAAGATTTTCTAAGGTGGTAAAACAAAACCAAGGATTTTACGTAGAATACAATTTTTGGTAAAATAATACTTTTTATCAACAAAAGCCTGTCTTCTATAGTAAAGAACATTTTATTCCAATTATTAGTTAGTTTTAGTATTGTATTTATTAAGGTTAAGTAATTTGAGCTTGCAGTATCTTTACATGTAGGTTTTAGAATGATTCCTAAATACTTACATTGCTTATTTTCCCATCCAAAATTACTGTAATCTTTTAAAAAAGTACTTGTGTTTTTGTTTATCAGTTAACGTTTCTGTTTTTCTTGATTAAACTTTAGACCTGAAATCCTATCGAAGAGCTTAATTGACTCAGTAATCTGTTGCAGTGAAGATTCTGTGTCACCACTTGTTAATAAAATGTCATCTGCAAACAGGCGAATTTTTGAACAATACGTATCATTTAAAGAAAACCCTTTTTATGTTTGTGTTGGGTCTAATAAAAGTAGCCAAAGGTTCAACTGACAATGCAAACCATAGAGAGTATAAGGGTCAATCTTGTTTCCTTCCCTTAAATATTTGAAATGAAGTATATAAATAGAATCAATTTAAAAAAAGAAAATGTATTATTATATAACTTAATTCAGTAAAGTCTAAAGAAAAATGATATCCTTTAAGTATTTTATATAGGTATGACCATTTAATGGAATAAAACGCTTTGTGTCTGAGCTTATGACTGAAAGTTCTTTCTTGTTTTTATTTACAACATCTGTCAAAGATAAGTCTAATGATGTTATCCTGCACTTTCCTATTTAGTATACAACCTGTCTAATCATTTTCAATTAAATTCGGCATCATATTATTTAATCTTTTAGCCAATATGGACTTAAATATTGTAATCGACATTTAAGAGAGATGAGATTATAAGAAGAGCATATTTTGGAATTTTTCCTTGTTTCAAAATAGATGATATCAAGGAGAATTTCCAAGAGGGAGGTTTAGTCATTTCATTTTTAATGTCTTGAAATGCTTTTAATAAATTCTTATTGTCAGGGATTATTCTACATATTTCTGGAATTATGCCATCCAAATCCTGGTGCCTTATTATTTTTTTAAATTTTTGATTTGTAAATGTTGGATTGTTAGACATACACCTTGTGTGTTGTATCATCTTCTGCTTCTCAGTCTTGGGACTTTTCAGTCAGTAACTACTGACATCTGTACTATATGCTTCTTAGCAGCCCTGGGCTTTGCAAGTGATCCACTTTCCATACAAGCTATTTTTCCATACATCGTAACCTGCAACACCAGATTAGTGCTTCGCAAGTCCCAGAAGTGACATCCAAGACTCAACCACCTCCCCTCCCAACCTTCCAGGCTAAAAAGCTTTGGCTGCCTTATTTGAATTTGAGGAAACAGCTAAAGGGAAAGATCAATAAGCTTTCTAATCCAGTTGTTTCTGCCAATAACATTAAATATTTGTATGATAACATGTCTTGCATGTAGAGGAAGGAGCTTCATCTTGTGTCTCCACCTCTGGAGGACACCAGATCCTAAATTTGGTGACATCATAGGGACCACGGGATAAAGAGTTTTGTATCCAGATTAAATTTGTTCTCAGAAGCATCTTTACCATGTTTATAGGTCCACAGATTTCTGAGTGGTCCCCCATTATGTGGAACCTTATGCCTCAGAACTGGACCCATGCCAATATAGTGGCCTCAGTTGCCAGAATTTCATCATTAAGCAGGCAGGTTTATGCCCTTTAGAGAACTCCTTGCCATAAGCAAACTTTCTGCAACTGCAGTGAATCTTAAGAATATAAGTCAGGTCTAAGTAGATGTTCATGTTTCCAAAGACAGTTGCACTAGGTCCACAAAGATTACTTGTAAAACAAACAATAGACCTGGGAAGGCGTACAGTAAAGCTCGCAGACAGTCAAATTCTCTTCCTTTAATGTCACAACCAAAGCACAAAAACAAAGATCTGCATTAACGTTCTGAATTACGTTTTCATTTGTAAAACTTCATCAGATGTGGGTTTGATACATACTTTATGCTTAAAGTTGTAGGAAAAAATCTTCGGTTCCACCACAGCTGTAAAAATGTTAAAAACTAACTTTAATCTTCAGTAAAACCAACAAAAACAGGAGCACGGTAAAATTCCCTGATGAGCGCTTTCTGCTTACTAGCCTTCATCAGATCATATGATATCCTAGCACTACCGGGCTACAACTCGTACCACGCGTTTCGGCCACAGAACACAGACCGAAACACAAAAGGAGGGGGGTGTATCCATATTCATCAAGGATACCTACACCTCCCGGTTAGTGGCGCAGCATGATACTTCTGAGATCATCCATGTGCAACTAACATCGGGCAAATTTGCAATGCAAATTGTGGACTGCTACAGATCACCCTCCATGACCCAGGACCACCACTCCACCTTTCTGGAGACACTGAAAAGCATGAAGGTCTTACCGAACACCCTGGTATTGGGCAATTTCAATTGCCCTACCATTAACTGGGAAAACTACTAGAGTACAAACTCCCAGGCCCAGTGCTTCCTGGAATTCATCAACTGAAATGCCTTGGATCAGCTGGTAAACTCCCCTACCAGAGGTGAAAACATATTGGATCTGGTCATCACAAACATGGGTGACAGGTGTTCCACACCGGAGGTCAACGCGTCACTGGTTAGATCAGACCATAAACTAATTACTCTGGATGTCCACACCCCACCACCACCCCCAACTAAGGAAACCATAGTAAAAAACTTTCCTAAAGCTAACTTCAACTTACTTAAGACAGAGGCGGTAAGTTTCACAGACCCCACGCTAAAGGATAATGCTGCCCAAGATGCAGAAACCTTTACAAATGCACTCCGTGAGCACCTACAAGGATGCATGGATCGTGCCGTCCCTAGCAAAACCAAGACTCACACTTCTCAGAGAAGGAAACCAGTCTGGTGGACCTCTGCCATAAACAAAGCTATACAATAGAAGGAGGAAACTAGTTCAGAAAAAAAGCAAATCCCAAGAAGGAAAGACATCCCTGATCAGTATCAGTAAGAAACGAAGATCCCTCATAAAATCATCCAAAGCTAACTTCGAAAGAAAAATAGTCATGGATTCAAAAGATAACCACAAAGCCTCCTTTAGCTGTGTTAAGAATCTAAGTGGCAACTCGCAGATATGCACTGAACTAGTGCAACATAGCACAACATATACTGAGCTTGCTGATATTACCAACATCCTGGCAGATAGATTCAGTGCATACTTCAGCCCCCCCCCCCCCAAAAGGACTCACAACAATACCGGAAAAGTGTAGTGTCCCGGAAATCACAGATGCACAGGTGAAAATAGCCCTTTCAGAAGCCAAAAACACAGTGTCAGTGGGGCCAGATGGTGTCCCAGCCTGCGTCTTGCACGAACTACATAAACTAACCCCCCACCTAAATGCACTGTTCAACCTCAGCCTCTCCACAGGCTACGTGCTCATAGAATGGCGCACAGCAATGGCTATTCCACACCACAAAGGAGGGGCCACAACTGACCCTGGTAACTATCGCCCCATAAGCCTGACTAGCCTGGTCTGCAAAGACATTGGGAACCTCCAAACACTTGACTCGACCCAGTTCAGCGTTGTTAAGGGCAGGTTATGCTTACTAAACCTGGTTGACTTTTTCGAGACAGTCATCAAAGCCATAAATGAGGGAAAGGTTGTTCACACAGCCTACCTTGACCTTGCCAAGGCTTTCAGCACCATTCCCCACTCGGGTATTACAGAAAAACTCACCAGCCTGAACATAAACCTCTACGTCACGAGATGGGTTGCCAACTGGCTTACAGACAGAACTCGCACGGTAAGAATAGTGGGCTCCAGGTCCGACTCTAAACCAGTCACAAGTGGTGTCTCACAAGGCTCGGCCCTGGGACCCCTACTGTTCGTCATTTACTTCTCAATAGTACAGGCAAATACAGGAGAACTATGGCTAACCAAGTTCGCCGATTACTGCAAACTGGGAGCTATAATTGACACTCCGGCTGACATGGACATCCTCCAAAATGGCCTTACTGAGACTGACACCTGGTGTCAAAGTCATTGCCTCAAGCAAAATGCCAAAAAATGCATAGTCATCCCGTTTGGGAAAAACAAAACACCCACAAATTACCACATAGGTGGCAGCCCCCTTAATACAGAAGAGGTAATAAGAGATCTGGGGACCCAGGTAGATAGTAATCTCTTCTTTGACAATCATATTGCCAAAGTAGTTAGGAAATTCTTCTATGTGGCCCATCTAATTACTAAAGGGTTTACATCTAGAAATAGATAGTGCCCTTCTATTCATCACTCATCAGACCCATCATAGAGTACAATGCCCCATTTGGGATGTACCTCACAAGACACTTCCAACAGCTAGAGAGACCACAAAAGTACCTCGGCAAGGGGATTACTGGCCTCAAACATATGTCCTATGCAGCCCGACTGAAAAAACTCCGGTTGTACTCAGTGGCATATTGCTTACTCAGAGGTGATCTCTGCCTGACATACAAAGCCATGTCCAACTCAGAATTGATGGGCATGCTCCACCTAATGAAATCCAAGTCACTGTGAGCCACGCGCTCTGGTGAGCTAAACCACACCACAACAATAAATAGAACATGCTGGAGGGATAAATTCCTGTCACAGAGACTCCCCATGCTTTGGAACAAAATTCCAAACTACATTAGGCAGAGCCCCTCACTAACACTCTTCAAGAGAAACCTTGACGAGTGGATGGGTAACAGAAAATACACCCTTGGGGTCACTTCATTTTCTCTGCTTGACAGAGGATCATTTAATTAATCAATGGGGCGGTTAAAGCCGACACAATCTGGCTAGGCTTATAAATGCCCTTGGGTAGATAGCCTAGTACCTACCTATGAACCACCCAGCTAATATTTATCAGTAACTCAAAAGCCCTTAAAAGGGTGTCCAATTATTACTGTGCAATATTATTATCCAACTGGTAAGTGTGACTGAACAGTCAAGGCTTATTAGAGCGATTTGGTACAGTATCACTATATACATGCAATGTACTCTAGAGCTTAAATTAACTCTACATAAAACAGCCACAGTTGAAAGGTTTAAAAATATTTAATAATAATAAAAACACAGGACAATACTTCTTACTACACAGTGCCAGTCAAGAGTTCAGAGATCACATAGAAATACTTAAAATAATACCATAGGAAAGTTCTGACATCACACAGAAAAACACTTAGTCTAATCTTCCTAGCTATTTCTAAGAGAAAACACAGTTCTAAATAACTTACATATAGAACAGGCAGAGTGGTGAGTTGAATGTTTTCAAGACAAATGCTCTGAGCTCTCTGATTCTCTCACTTTAAATTGATAACTCAGAGCTGCTTCACGTGACATCATTCTTCACACTTCTCTGGTGTTCCCAGGCTAACAGAAACTGCATTTACATTTGTTACACCTGGTCAGAAACAAGAGCAGGAAAGGACATTTATACATGCAAATTCTAGCCATTAACTCTGACCTTAAAACAATAGGCAGGATGCCTCCCTTTAGACATATCAGCTCAGAATTTTAACATCAAAGACTGTCATGAAATGCTTGACTTAGCTATTTTACAGCAGAGTGCACTGTTACATTTTTGCAGTTCAATAGCCAATGCAGTCTTTTCACATTTAAGAGAACAAGCCTGTGGCTTACATTAATATTTACAAATGACATCTGGCTAGGCTGGTAGCCTTCGCCTATCTTCACATTGTGGAATAATCCTGCACCAGTTGGCTGACCCACGTATGGTCAGAGGTCAGAGATTTAACTTCTGCTTCCTCTCTACCTTGGAGCTTTGAATTTCTCATTCTGCTGTTGGCTAATTCATATCCCCAGTGAATATTGCAACAGTGTAGTTCCTGTCTCTAGTATGTTATCTCCTCCCTTAATGTGTGAGGGGAACTTTTCATTGTATCAAGTCACCACCTCCTCTTTCCTTTATTTTAATAGCCAGTGCATTTTGTGTGGAATATTACCCTGCCACCTTCTTGGTTTGGTGCTGAACCCCTCTCTGAGCTTACATATGATCCCCTTCTTTGTGTAGATTGGTGCTCCACCTCCATTTCTTTTTCTCTTTGGTATACCAAGGCACCTCTTTGCCTCACTCCCAGTGTCTCATGTTTCTGTGATACCTGCTATGTCTTCCCTCTGTGTTTCTTCTAGAATCTCATGCAGTGCAAACCATGTATTAAATAATCACGTTTTTACTTAATTTTATTGTAAGTTGAAAGGTGGATTTGGAGTCAAGTAATATGTTAATTAAAATTTCACAGATTCAGGCATACTGAAATTAGTTGATTAAGAATTTTTTTTCCTCTGTGTTCAGTGCATGGCTGGAAGAAGAGGATAGTGCCGTAATTGTAAGAGTGAACCAAAGAATAGAAGACATCACTGGCTTAACAGCAAAAACAGCAGAGCTACTACAGGTAAAGTACAATCTGAATGAAAGTTTCAGTTTTATATGACTAAACTGCAGAGATAACAAACAAGACAGCATCAGGTGACAAAATGTTGATTATCACTGGTATATATATAAGTGTTGTCAGGCTGAACACTATTAAGGTAATACATTTTCTTTTGAAATTACATTTTAGGCTTCATTGCCACTGTTGTAGAAAGTTATGCACTTGTTTCCTGAATAGATAGAAAGAGACTTGAAACTGTGTTGCTTAAATGGACTATTCTACTCAAGATACTTTGCTTGGAAGAAAGGAATTCTATAGCAGCTGTACATTTTAAATGGTTGCTACTATGTTTAGTGGATGTACTACAAGGAGACATTGAGGAATATACTGATGTTCTTCGTGTTTCACTGTTGCAGTCCTGACAATTGGACTTTCCTGCCATGAAAGCCCTCAGCCAGTCCGACTACCAGAGAAAATTATTTTGCCTCCCTGGCTGGCAGATGCCTTAATTGACTCGGCATGCTACAGTATAAAGGGAGCCGGCCTGTGTCATCACTTCAGTCTTTTCTTGCTGCCAGAGCCCAAAGCAGACTTCAAGTGCATCAGTCAGTCTGCACCAGAGAGATGTTGTCGTTGGAAAGATAAGTACCCCATTGGGGATCTCTTTTCTTTCTTCTTTGACTCATGTCAGATAAAGTTAATAATTGTCTCCACTATGGTAAACAAATTCCACACAAAGACTTCCACAAACTTTGTGTAACTTTAGTTTCAGACCACAATGTCCCAAATTGTCATTTCTGTGCTAGGTTTAACACTAATACTATTAGGTGCAGAGCAGAGTTTTTAGCTCATTTTCTGAGGCAGGAATCTGTTCAGTCGTGTACTATGTCGTGTACTATGGCATCTCCCAGTAGTTCCAAGCTCAATGTACCTAAGCGCAAAAAAGAAACAAAACCCTAGGTCCACGGACAACACTTACCCACCCCCTGACTCACCTACTAGACTTTTGATTATTGAGGAAGGTGAGGTGCTTTCACAGTCCCCTTTGACCTTTGATTTAGTGACCCAGGCCTTTGTTGAGACCCATTTGGAGTCGGACATACGTTTGGTCCCTTCAGCTTCTGCTGCTCATGTATTCAGCTCCTCAGTTGGGTCTGAGACTGCTCAGCAGGACACGGCTTCTGAGGAGCGACTGCTAACCGGAGACTGTTCTCAAACTAGGCATTTTCCGGTGCATCTGCAGTCTAAAGAGTCAGGCACTAAGGTATATGATGCTGCTAGGCCTTTGACCAAACCCACACCAAAGAAAGGCATTGTGGTAGAGTCTTCGCCTAGGCCTATGGGCTCACACTTTTAGGGACATCAACAGGATTTGATCAAATTGGCTGAAGACCTCATTAACATTGTAAAGTCCAGACAGACTTCAGGGGTGTTCAGGTATGATGCTGCTAGGCCTTTGACCAAACCCACACCAAAGAAAGGCATTGTGGTAGAGTCTTCGCCTAGGCCTATGGGCTCACACTTTTAGGGACATCAACAGGATTTGATCAAATTGGCTGAAGACCTCATTAACATTGTAAAGTCCAGACAGACTTCAGGGGTGTTCAGGTATGATGCTGCTAGGCCTTTGACCAAACCCACACCAAAGAAAGCCATTGTGGTAGAGTCTTCGCCTAGGCCTATGGGCTCACACTTTTAGGGACATCAACAGGATTTGATCAAATTGGCTGAAGACCTCATTAACATTGTAAAGTCCAGACAGACTTCAGGGGATATCACCTCAGGGAAAAAAAAGATACCCTTCCTGAATTCTACCCTGGCCCTCTGCATTCAGAAAAAGTGTCTGATATGGAGGGCTCTGCATCTGAGGAAGGCCATGCTTACACCTCTTATAAGGAATCAGATTCAGAGGAAATTCTCCTCTCTGCCTCTCCACCTAAAGACCTCATCTTTGGAGAGCAAATTCATGCTATGTAACAACATTTCTAGTGGGAAGTAGAATAGCCACAGGCCAAAAAGAGAGTCAGGGAGTTCTTAGTCCTCCTTGAGCACAACCCCCTAGCTATCCCACCTGTACTGGAAGTGGTGGAAGATGTATTTATGGATGCTTCCTTAAATCCTGACTTCCCCCCTCTTGCACCCAGAAAGCCTGACTGGTTTTACAGGGTCCAGGACTCTCATAAATATCTGTTAAAAAAACAAACTGCTGACCCTGAAGTGGTCACACCTGGGCCCAAGACATATGAGACCAGTACCGCTAGGTCCCCTTTACCTACTGACAAAGAAAGTAGGGCTCTTGATAGATTTGGAAAGAAAGTATACACTTCAGCTACTCTCCCGATGAGGGCCCTCAGTTGTCAACTTCATATGATCAAATACCAGCAAGCCATTCTTGACCAACTAAAACAAAAGCTCACTGGCCTAGAGGCTAAAAGCCTTTCTAAGGAAATTTTAGATCTGTGCTATTCCAGTTTTCAAGTGACAAAATACTCCCTTCACTGCTGGTATGATGCCATGGAAGCCTTCTGCAGGGCAGCTGTCACTGGCACAGTGATCAGGAGAGATGCTTGGCTTAGGGAGCAGCCCCTCCGTGATCAAGTAAAAGCTAATCTCCTGGATGCCCCCCTTGACAAAGAGTTCATTTTGGGGGCAAAAGCTGAAGCAGTCCTCAAAAAGATGGAGGACAAAGCAAAATCTATGCAAAATGTAATTTTACAAGTGCAACCCCCAGGTTCAGCAGAAATTTTACAGCCAAGCATTGGTCCTCTCCCACCCAATCTAGGAGCAAACAGAGAAAGCCTCAGAGAGACAGAACTCCTAGGTATAGACCACAGCAACAAAGATCTAGGCAACAAAGATCTAGGCAGTAGACCTCAGACTCGCAGAGATAAGTGAGTTCTAGGAATTATGTAGCAGCTGTACACTTTTAATGGTTACCACTGTGTTTAGTGAATGTACTAGAGTGAGACATTGAGGAGTATACTGTTCTTAGGCCATCCTAGCGTCCCAGCAGGTGCAGAACATTTGGCATTCGGCCAGATCACACCTTTCTTCTTTACTGTCTGGAAGAGAAATTGAAATCGGAAGGAGAGTAACTTGAACCTGCTGTACAAGGTTTTACTGTATGTGCTGCAGTGAACCTTCTTATTTTACTTGCTCTGCAAAGGAAATTGAAAGTGTGAGTTGATTCGGATGGGTTTGTAATGGAATATCAAACTTTGCTGTTCAGGACTCAAAATATCATAAGTGAAACCACAGAAAATTCAAATGCTGCAAGTCCAGCAACTAAGCTAAATAAAAATCTCAAAAAATAAAAAAATAAAATACATTGTTTTTAACCCAGCTTCCCCCAGCATGATAGAGCTTTTCTGTCAAACCCAGTCTCCTATATGTACTAACTGTGCAGTCATGTAAATTCAGAGAAAGGGGGAAATGGTAAAAAATTCATTTTTTTTCCTGGGTTTGGAGACTGCACTAAATGTGTTTGTCAGTAGTACCTCAGCCAGTGTAATTCGGTATCCAGATTACAATTCTGTGTTTAAGTATACATGACAATAAGCATCTACAAAACAGGGAACAACAGCTTGTAATAATACTGATTTAGCAGCGGCTTCCCATGGATTATGGCAATAGGCTGTATCCATTTTTTTTTTTGTTTGTTTTTCTTTTTCTTTCAGAACGACTGCATTGTTTGTAACACTATGCAGTGGTAATGAGGATAGAATGTGTCCCGTTTTTGTTTTGAGACTGTATTAAGTTACTTATTTGAGTACTTAATAAGCTCAGAGCTTTGTGTTTTTCATTTCCTAATCTCTGATGTGGTTGGAGTAATTGCTGGCTATGTGATCCCAGGATCCAGATCTTAACACCGTGTAAGCAAATGGTAACAGGCACATTTTGCTGGTGGTGGTGTTTTTTCCAGTGTGTGAAATTCTGTATACATCTCTCTGATTCTTTTTTTCTCTGAATCTTTATCTCCTTTGTTTGGGAAGTAAAGTCCTTCCATCAGGAATGACAAGAGTGCATGCAGAAGTAGGATCTTCGTTCTGCTGCTTCTGCAGATGTTCTTCATGTTTCACTGTTGCAGTCATTACATTTGGTATATCCTGCTGGCAGGTTGCCCTCAGTCGACCTGAATTCCAAAGTCTTGGGTCCTGCGTCGGTTGCTGTCGCTTCTTCCCTGACGTCAGGTCATCAGGGGTATAAAAGATGCAGCCGACGCCATTTTCTTCAGTCTTTCTTGCCGCGCGGTGCCCGAAGCAGAAGCAGTTCGCAAGTGCAGGTCGGCCGACTCCTGAGATTTTCGTGTTTGAGTTTCAGATCTGAAGTCTTCATTAAAAGCTAAGTACCCCATTGGGGAAACGTTTTTCTTGTTCCAGTCCGATGTCAGAAAAAGTTAATAATTGTATTTCTTGTTGGAAGCAAATACCTCATAAGGACTTTCATTCTTACTTTATTCCTTGCCTAGGCCCTGACCACGACGTTTCTAGTTGTCGGTTTTGTGCTAGATTTAACCAACGCACTATTAAGCATTGGTACGATTTTGCATTAAGCTATTTTGGGCGAAGATTTAATTATACAATGTCATCGGACAGCCATCCGACTACCGCAGTTCACAAAAAAACACAAAGAAATAGAAAAAGACAGGCAACCGAGGTCCAAAACCGACGACGAAGCTTCTCCTAAGCAAGTCGCCGGTTCTCGGTGAGGCACTTTCGCAGCCCCTGACGACTGCTACTTTAGAGTTGCAGGCCGCTACCGACTCACACGTGGAGTCAGCCAGGCCACTGGGAAGTCAAGGTATTGGAGCCTCGGAAATTATTCCCTCAGATGGGTCCAGAGCCACTGAGCAGGCATCGGCTTCTGAGGGTATATTCAGACCTAAACAATTGTATATTAAACCGACTTCAAAGGCAAAGACTTAGACACCTTTAAAGGCAAAGAAACAAGTTCACCAGCCACATGGACAGGCCTCTATGCCTAAAAAACAGATGCTCAAAATGGCCGAAGACTTAATTACCTTGATCATGGGTTCCCATCCCCCTCCTGATAAGAGGCCTAGGCAAGAGACAGACTATGAATCTTCAGATCAGGTTTCCATTTCTTTTGATTCCTCTTCTGATCAGGAATATTCTCTTCCCCCCATGAGGATTCTGATGCTGAAGAATCAATTCCTTCAGCTTCTCCTCCTGAGGACTACTGTTTTGGAGAAACATTGCATACCATGAGGGAGCACTTCCACTGGGAGAGCCAAGATTTTTCAGAATCTAAGAAGAGGCTCAGAAACTTCCTTTTACTTACCTCAACACAGGCCTTTAGCTATTCCACATGTGTTAGACATTGTAGATGATGTGTTCTCAGAGCCTAGTCTGACCCCTGACTCCTTACCTCCAGCTCCTGTTAAGACGGACAGAGACTACAGGGTTTTTGACTCTCATAAATTCCTTTTCAAAAACCCTACTGCAGACCCAGAAACTATTTCTCAGGGTCCCAAAGGGGTCAAGGCTTCCACCGCAAAAAACCCTACCCCCTCTGACAGGGATACTAGGGCACTGGATAGATGGGGAAAAAAGATTTACACATCTGCTACCTTATCTGTAAGGGCCTTAAATTGCCAGTTTCATATACTCAAATATCAGCAATACATCATGTCACTGCTTAAACAGAAAATGATGGTACATTCTGAATGTGCAGAAAACAAAGAAACCCAGGATTTATTGCATGCAGCTGAACAAGTTGGAAAACATACTTTACATTGTGGTTTTGATTCTTTGGAGGCCTCCTGCAGATCCGCTGTTACGGGTTCTGTCATTAGGAGGCATTCTTGGTTAAAGGAACAAACTCTGCCTGATCATGTTAAAGCAAAATTATTAGATGCTCCATTTCAGCACGATACCATGTTTGGTGTTAAAGAAAATGGAGGACAAAGCTAAATCTATGCAAACGGTTAAGGATTTCTTACAGGTACAGCCACCTAGATTTAGCAGACACTGGCCTACAAAGAATTGGTCCTTTCCAGTCTCAGACAGACCTCAAAGGGGCAGATCCAGATGCCCAAGAGGAAGATCACAGCCGCAAGGTTCCTACAGGTCTAAGCAATGGGGTGCTTCTACCTCCAAAGGTGGAGAAGACAAATCACAACCATACAGGAAACAGTCCCAGTGACTTCCCCCTGCCTGCACCAAGCACTTATCGTCTGGCAGCACCCTTAGGGGGCAAACTAGCACTTTTTTTCCTCAAAATTGGCACATTATAATACAGGACAAATGGGTTCCAGATAGTGTCACAAGGCTGCAAGTTTCACTTCCATACCCTGCCAAGGGCAAACGAATGGCCAGACCTGCCAAAAAATCAATGGGCAGAGGCTCAAAAACAAGTTGCAGCTCTCATGGACATGAGGGCTGTTCAACAAGTGCCACAGCAAGAGCAGGGACAAGGATTTTACTCAAGACTGTTCTTGGTACCCAGAAATTACAAAGCATGGAGACCAATACTGGACCTATCTATTCTAAACACTTTTCTGGATATACCAAAATTCAAGATGTTGACCTTGCAGCAGCTTCTGCCCATGCTGGGCAGCTAGGCTTGGCTCGTGACTTTAGACCTAAAAGAGACATATCTGCATGTCCCAGTCAGACAATCATGCAGACGATACCTCAGATTCAAGGCTGACTCAAAGCATTATCAATTCTCTGCACTGCCCTTTGGCTTATCTACTGCGCCCAGGGTCTTCACAAAGTGCCTGGCACCAGTAATTGCTTACTGCAGACAGAGGAATATAAATATATCCTTACTTGGACGACTGCCTCATACAAGCAGAGAACAAGGACATTCTACCTCAGCATGTGACATTTGTGCAAAGATTTTAACATGCCTAGGGTACACAGTCAACAAAAAGAAATCAAAACTAGTACCCTCTCAAGAGATAGTATTCATGGGTGCAAGCTTAAATACAACTGCCCAGATGGCTTAACTCACTCCAGACAAACAAAGGCAACAGACTACCTATTGCAAGGAAATGGCAACAAAGGCCCAGTTATCTGAAGGAAAAATTCTGCAGGCTTTGGGTTTCATGGCATCCTGCATCTTACTAATTCCATATGCAAGGCTGCATATGAGAAAAATTCAATGGTACCTAAAATGTGTCTGGACACAACATTGTTACAGCTTGGAAACAATGATTACTCTCATTCCCTGCCTGCAAAAGGAGTTTCGATGGTGAGCAAAGGCTCGTCTCCAAAACAAGGGACAGCCATTCTCACTAGCCCACCCAGGCAGAGCCTAACGACAGATGCATCAGATTATGCCTTGGGGGCACACATGGCAGGAAGAGGCATTCAGGGCACCTGGTCCACAAACCAAAAGCATCTACATATCAATCAAAAAGAGATGCTAGCTGTTCAAAATGCCTTGACAGCCTTCAAGGACCTACTTCATCCGGGACAACTACTGATAAAGACAGACAACACCATGGTCATGTGGTACATAAGCAGGGGGGCACTCATTCTTACCCCCTTTGCAGACTAGCCATGGCTTTATGGGACACAGCATTGACTTACCAAGTTCATCTGCAGGCACAATTCCTGCCAGGAAAGGAAAATACTCTGGCAGACGAACTAAGCAGAAACCTCATGGATCCCCACGAGTGGCACCTGGATCCACAAGTCTTCAGCATGATAACAAAGAAATGGGGATGCCCGGACGTAGACCTATTTGCCTCCCCTCACAACAATCAACTAAAAAAATTCTGCACAAGGACTTATCACAGACAAGCTTGGAAAGCGGACGCCTTATCTTTCAGCTGGACAAACCTATCTGTATATGCCTTTCCTCCACTGACTCTCCTCCCCAAGGTACTCCTAAAGGTCAGACAGGAGAAACCAAAAATGATTCTGATTGCCCCAGACTGGCCACGCCAGTACTGGTATCCGAGCTTAAGGAACTTGTCCCAATGCCCAGCCTGGACCTTACCTCAAATACCTCATCTACTGTCCCAGCAAAACAATCAGATTCTGCACAGCCAACTCAGGACCCTAAACCTGGCAGCATGGCGGATAATGTAGCCATACAAACCACACCTCTCAGTAAAGCTGTGATGGATGTCATTTTAGAAGCCAGAAGGCCTAGTACTAGAAAATCCTATGCTGGGAAATGGAAGAGATTTTGTGCTTGGAACCAAGCTCAAGGAACTGATACAGCTGTCCCAAATATTCCTCAGATTTTGCAATACTTAACTGAGATGCTGGACAAAGGCCTATATTTTTCATCAATTAATATCCATGCCTCTGCCATTTCGGCTCATTACAATACAGAGCCACCACTCTTTTCTCATCATTTATTAAGGCAGTACCTCAGAGGAGCCAAAAACTTAAGGCCTCCAAGGAGAATGCCAGTACCTGCATGGGACCTCAATTATGTCTTCGAAAAACTCACCTAACTTCCTTTTGAGCCAGCTGCTACTGCGGATATAAAGTTCTTGTCTTGGAAAACAGCTCTGCTCCTAGCAATAATTTCTGCAGAACAAGTTTCAGAGCTACAGGCTCTCATGGCTGTGGAACCCTTTATCATATTTTACCCAGACAGGGCCTCTCTGAGAACAAACCCTACATTTATGTCTAAGGTGGTATCCAGTGTAGCCCTTGACCAAACTATTCATTTGCCAACTTTTTATCCAAATCCACAGAACAAGGGGGAGAAATTTCTGCATTCTTTGGACGTACACAGACAACTTAGATTCTACTTGGACAAAACTAAAGTTTTCAGAAAGACAGAACAATTACTAGTGGCATATGCCGCAGCATCACAAGGAAAGGCTATCTCCAAGCAGACTGTTTCAAAGTGGATAGGTCACTGCATTCATTTCTGCTACTCACAGCATGGCAAACCAGTGCCTAAGGGCATTAGGCCATATTCAACCAGAGCTGCAGCCACATCTGCAGCTTTTCTCAGGGGAGTACCAACCAAAGATGTTTTCAGTGCATACCTTTACAAAACATTACAATCTGCCTCTTTACTCTAAATCCAGGGCAGGCTTTGCCACTGCTGTTCTGCAGGGCCTCGTAGCCACTCCTAATGCTGTTTAGCTCCAGCCCCCCAACCATAGCTTTGGGACTCAACCCAAATGTAATGACTGCAATAGTGAAACACGAAGAACATAGTACAGTTGTGTACACTTACCATAAATGTAGATGTTCGAGTGTATTCACTGTTGCAGTCCAGGTTACCCTCCCGCCACCCCCCTTATTTTTGCTGGAACTTATCTTTACTTCTCTAATCTTTACAACTTATGTGGTCTATTTGCTTATAGATGAAGGTAAAGCTTATTTTGGTGCATGTATATTTTATTTACATATTTTTAGCCTACCCTTTTGGGGGCACCTGACATCTAGGGAAAGAAAAACTGAAGAAAATGGCATCGGCTGCATCTTTTATACCCCTGACGTCAGGGAAGAAGCGACAGCAACCGATGCAGGACCCAAGACCTTGGAATTCAGGCCGACTGAGGGCAACCTGCCAGCAGGATAACCCAAATGACTGCAACAGTGAATACACTCGAGCATCTACATTTATGGTAAGTGTACACAACTGTACTTTATCCTAATGTGTGTGTCACTGAAAAGTTCTCATTTATCATGCATATGAATCATAGACCTACCGTATGTATCAGTGGTTACCAGATCACAAGTCAGGACCACCACAGGAGCTGCCTTATCTGCCTCAGGCCAGAACACAGCTTAAGTTGCTGTTAAAAAGTGTCTGATTTAACTTTACAACCCTTCTGCACAGAAGAGAGGGAGGGAGTGCTGAATGTATCCTCCCTCTCTTTCTCTCTGTTGTCCGATGTTCATCGTGTTACCCTGCTGCAGTCATCACACTTGGGTTATCCTGTCGTCAGGCGGTCCCGCAGTCGGCCGGAATTCCAAAGTCTTGGTCCGGCATCGGTTGTTGTCGCTTCTTCCCTGACGTCAGTGCGCCAGGGGTATATATAATGCATCCAACGCCATTTTCTTCAGTCTTTCTTGCCGCACGGTGCCCGAAGCAGAAGCAGTTTGCAAGTGCCGGTCGGCCGACTCCTGAGATTTTCGAAGTCGAATTTCAGATCCGAAGTCTTCAATAAAGCTAAGTACCCCGTTGGGGAAACTTTTCTTGCCTCAGACCGATGTCAGAAAAAGTTAACAATTGTATTTCTTGTGGGAAGCAAATACCTCATAAGGATTTTCATTCTTACTGCATACCTTGCCTAGGCCCAGACCACGACGTCACTAGTTGTCGTTTTTGTGCTAGGTTTAATAAGTGTACTATAAAAAGACGCTTTGATTTCGCACGACACTACTTCGGTAGAAAATTCAACTACACTATGCCGTCGGAGCAACAGACTACCGGCGTGCACAAAAAACGCAAGGATAAGGACAGGCAGCCTAGACCCAAGCCAGACTCCAAGGCCTCGGCTGGTCCGGTCTCCGGTTCACTTGTCTTCAGTGAGGCTCCGATGCAGCCCCTAACTACCGCAGATCTGGAACCCGAGACCACTTCGGAACTTTTGGCTGAAAGTACTAGGCCGACGCAGCCTTTTTGTGTAGGCCCTACTGACGACACTGTTGAAAAAGATGTCGGTCCTGCAGAAACACCTTTGGTTTCTGAAGGCATCTTCAGACCGACGACGCTCACCATAAAAATGTATCCTAAGACTAAGACTCCTATTAAACCTAAAAAGACTGCACTTCAGTCCCTTGTTCAAGGCCCCATGCCTAAGAAACAGATGCTCAAAATGGCTGAAGATTTGATCTCTTTAATCAGGAGTTCCCAACCCCCTCCCGACAAAAGGCCTAGACAAGAGGAAGATTATGCCTCCTCTGAACAAGTGTCCATTTCCTCAGGCTCCTCTGAGGACCAAGATTATTCCTTCTCCCCTTATGAAGATTCTGATGCTGAGGATTCTATTCCCTCAGCTTCTCCTCCTGAAGACTATTCCTTTGGGGAAACTTTACACACTGAGGGAACATTTTCACTGGGAAGGTCAGGACTACTCTGACTCAAAGAAAAGGCTCAGAGAGTTTCTTTTACTCCCCCAGCACAGACCACTTGCCATCCCCCCAGTTTTAGACATTGTGGATGATGTTTACTTAGAATCCAGTTTGAACCCAGATTCTCTGCCTCCTGCTCCGGCCAAACCTGACAGATACTATAGAGTACCTGATTCCCACAAATTTCTTTATAAAAGTCCTGTTGCTGATCCAGAGACTATCTCCCAGGGTCCAAAAGGGGCTAAGGCTTCTATGGCAAAAAATCCTGTACCCTCTGAAAGGGATTCCAGAGCACTAGACAAGTGGGGGGAAAAGGTTTACACCTGAGCCACTCTAGCTATGAGGGCACTAAACTGCCAGTTTCACATGCTAAAATATCAGCAATTTCTAATGTGTCAGTTAAAACAAAAATGAGCACACTCCCGCAACAGTCTGAATTGAAAGAAATGCAGGATCTGTTGCATGCAACTGAACAGGTGGGTAAACATACTTTACAATGTGGGTTTGATTCTTTGGAGGCTTCCTGCAGAGCAGCTGTCACTGGGTCTGTTATACGTAGGCATGCTTGGTTAAAGGAACAAACTCTGCCTAATCATGTTAAAGCAAAGCTTTTAGATGCGCCCTTACAGCAGGATGTTCTTTTTGGAGTTAAAGCAGAAGAAGTCTTAAAGAAAATGGAGGATAAGGCAAAATCTATGCAGACAGTCAAAGATTTCCTACAGGTACAGCCCCCTCGCTTCAGCAGAAATTGGCCAACAAAAAATTGGTCCTTTCCAGCTACTGACAGACCACAGAGGGGTAAATACAGACGTCCAAGAGGTAGAGGACAACCACAAGCCCAGTACAAACCTCGACAATGGAGCACTGCAACACAGAAGGGAGGAGAGGACAGGTCCCAAACTACCAGAAGGCAAACTCAATGACTTGCACCTCATATGGCCATGCAACACTCTCTTGGCAGCCCCCTTGGGAGGAAAACTCGCACTTTTTTCAGACAATTGGCACATTGTCACAAAGGACAAATGGGTCTTAGACATAATTTCATGAGGATACAGATTCCATTTTCACACCTTGCCAATGAAAAGAGGGATGCCAAACCTGCCACAAAATCAATGGGCAGAGGCACAAAGACAAATTACAGCTCTCATGGACATGAAAGCCATTCATCTGGTACCTACTTGAGAGCAAGGCCAAGGATTTTACTCAAGACTCTTTCTAGTTCCCAGAAAGGACAATGCCTGGAGACCAATTCTGGACCTTTCAATTCTAAACACCTTCTTACAAGTACCCAAATTCAAGATACTAACACTACAGCAGCTTCTTCCCATGTTGGGCAAGAAAGCATGGCTAGTAACGTTGGACCTCAAGGAGGCATACCTGCATGTCCCTATCAGACAAAGTTGCAGAAGATACCTCCGTTTCATTGCAGGTTCAACCCATTACCAATTCTCTGCACTGCCCTTTGGCTTATCTACTGCACCCAGGGTCTTCACAAAATGCCTGGCACCAGTAATTGCATACTGCAGACAAAGAGGAATTCAAATATACCCATACCTGGATGACTGCCTCATCCAAGCAGAAAGCAAGGACACCCTCTTACAACATCTGGCTTTTGTAAAACATCTAAGTTGCCTGGGGTATACAGTAAACGAAAAGAAATCAAAACTAGTACCCTCACAAAATATGACATTCCTGGGTGCCAGCTTGAATACAACGGCCCAGAAGGCTTATCTGACGCCAGACAAACAACTACAACTGACTCAGTATTTCAAAACAATGGCAACAAAGACCCAGCTACCTGCAAGAAAAATTCTGCAGGCCTTGGGCTTCATGGCATCTTGCATACTACTAATACCATTTGCAAAGCTGCATATGAGGAAATTACAGTGGTACCTAAAAAGCGTATGGTCTCAACACAGCCACAGCTTGGACACAATGATATCTCTCATTCCCTGCCTACAACAGGAGTTTCTATGGTGGTCACTGGCTTGTCACCTCAACAAGGGTCAGCCTTTCACCTTGCCCCCGGCCAGGCAAACTATGACAACAGATGCATCAGACTACGCCTGGGGGGCACACATGGCAGGACAGTGCGTTCAAGGCGTATGGACTGCAGATCAAAGGAATCTGCACATCAATCAAAAAGAGATGCTAGCTGTACAGAATGCTCTGACAGCCTTCAAGAATCTATTACATCCAGGACAATTTACAATAAGGATGGACAACACCACAGTAATGTGGTACATAAACAAACAAGGGGGTACACACTTCTACCCTCTATGCAGGCAAGCAATGACCTTGTGGAACACAGCTCTGGCTTACCACGTTCAGTTACAAGCTCAATTCCTGCCAGGAAAAAAGAACACATTAGCAGACTACCTCAGCAGAAACCTCATGGATCCCCACGAGTGGAAACTGGATCCACAAGTATTTGCAATGATAACTCAAAAATGGGGCCTTCCAGACATAGACCTGTTTGCCAGTCCTCAAAACTATCAACTAACAAAATTTTGTACAAGGACACTTCACCATCAAGCTTGGAAAGTGGACGCACTCTCATTCAGTTGGAAAAACCTGACAGTATATGCCTTCCCTCCATTGCCTCTCCTCACAAAGGTGCTTCTAAAAGTCAGAAAGTAGAGACCACGACTGATACTCATAGCCCCAATCTGGCCACGCCAGCACTGGTACCCACTTTTGAAGAATATGGCCCAGGGCCCACCTTGGATTTTACCACAAATTGCCCATTTGCTCACACGGCAAAACAATCAGATTCTTCACAGCCAGCTAAAAACCTTAAATCTGGCTGCATGGCATATCACCTAAACATTCAGCCAGCTCCTCTTTCCCAAGCAGTTATGGATGTTATTCTGGTAGCTAGGAGGCCCAGCACCAGGAAGGCCTATTCGGACAAATGTCAAAGGTTTTGTGCCTGGAACCAAGCTAAAGGCCAAAACACACTTCAGCCTCACATGCCTCAGATTCTACAGTATTTAACTGAGATGTTGCACAAAGGACTTTTTTTCCTCCATTAAAATCCATGCATCAGCTATTTCAGCCTACTACAACATGGAACCACCCTTATTTTCACATCCACTTCTAAGGCAGCCCCTCAGAGGGGCAAAAAACATTAGGCCCCCCAGGAGAGCACCTACACCAACATGGGACCTAAATTTTGTTCTGGAAAAACTTACACTGCCTCCCTTTGAACCAGCTTTTTCTACAGATCTGCAGATCCTATCATGGAAGACTGCCCTGCTGTTAGCAATAACTTCAGCTAGAAGAGTCTCAGAGTTGCAGGCACTAATGGCAGTGGAACCTTTCCTCATTTTCCATCAAGACAGAGTTTCTCTACGTACTAATCCTTCCTTCATGCCTAAGGTGGTTTCCAGTGTGTCTTTAAATCAAGCCATTCACTTACCCACCTTCTTCCCAAACCCACAGAACAAAGGAGAAAGACTCCTGCATTCCTTGGACAATCACAGGCAACTTTGTTGCTACTTGGATAAAACTAAGGCTTTCAGAAAATCTGACCAGCTCTTTGTATCCTATGCTACAGCTACATAAGGGAAGGCTATATCAAAACAAACCATTTCCAAATGGATAGGACATTGCATTCGTTTTTGCTATACCCATCATGGAAAACCAGTTCCTGCTACCATTAGGCCCCACTCTACCAGGGCAACAGCTACATCTACAGCCTTCCTCAGGGGGGTTCCAACCAAGGAGATTTTGGAAGCTGCAACTTTGAGTTCAGTACACACCTTTACCAAACACTATCACTTACCACTTTACTCTAAGACTAGGACTGGCTTCGCCACTGCAGTTCTGCAGGGCCTTCTAGCCTCCTCTAACCCTCTATAGCTCCTCCACCCATCCATAGCTTTGGGATTCTCCCCAAGTGTGATGACTGCAGCAGGGTAACATGATGAACATAGTACAGTTTTGTACCTACCATAAATGTAGATGTTCGAGTGTTCACCCTGCTGCAGTCCAGGTTACCCTCCCTCCATCCCCTCTGATCTAACTGGCTAAATCTCTACAATACCTTCCTGATGTATTTGCTTATAGCTGGAGGGATTTTGTGTTTGTGCAAATATTACTTAATTTGGTACTAATTATTGACCACCTTTTTGGGGGCACCTGACATATGGGGCAAGAAAAACTGAAGAAAATGGCATCGGATGCATTATATATACCCCTGGCGCACTGACGTCAGGGAAAAAGCGACAGCAACCGACGCCGGTCCAAGACTTTGGAATTCCGGCCGACTGCAGGACCACCTGACGACAGGATAACCCAAATGTGATGACTGCAGCAGGGTGAACTCTCAAACATCTACATTTATGGTAGGTACAAAACTATACTTTCCGGCGTAATAGAACTAACACAAGAAACTACTGTCGCATAAACCTGACCTCATTAAGAGGGAAAGTCATGAAGAAAATAGAGGGGAAAGGCTAGTTGTTCTGGGAAAACAGCATACTGCTAGGTAAGTACTAACATTGGCCTGTGCAAAACTGTCCATGTTAGCTCAGCCGGAGTAATTTTTATGACTGAGTTATGCTGGATGTATGAACCTCTGAGTACAGCTATATATCTTATTGTCAGTAAAGACTCAGACTTCTCCCTTACAAGAGACTAGTGAAGCTGTCAAAATGGGTAAAAAGGTGGCTGTGAGACACTAAGCAAAGAGTAGTAGTTAGGAGGACCATTTCATAATGAAGTTACAGTATTAGTTGTATTGCCATGATTATCGCTGTTTAACTTTTTTATCAAATACATTAGAAGAAGCACCAAAATCAAGATCAGCCTGTGTGTGAAAATTGGATAGAGGGAACAGTGGAAGGAATGAGGAATAAACCCTTGCAAAGAGACATGAAGAGACTGGCACAGTGGGATGGAAAGATACATCTAGGTCTTTATGTAGAAAGAGTGTAAAGTACATCTTCTGGGTACTAAGAGTTCCACTGTAGAATTCCATTTGGGAGGAGTGAACCTGTAGTACAGATCAGAAAAACGACATTGGTGTGGTGGTATGAAAAAGAGAAGCTCTAGATGCAAACTGAGAAAGTTGCGGCAAAGGTCAGTAAGATGCCAGTATCCTTAGGAATCTAGACACCTGAAGCAGTAAGATTATAGTATCTCTCTGTAGGTCCCTGGTAATGCTGTAACTGGAGTACTGTGTTTGATTCTGGTGCTGTAACAGAAGTAAGGATATTAAACTGGTCAAGAAGTTACATGAAAAGGCTGCTAGGGTTATAAAGTGGAGGATATGATGTATGCTGAGAGATTTTGAGATGTAAATCTGATGTTCGTCGTGCATACAGCTGCAGTCATAACAGATGGGTTATCCTGCCGTCAGACGGGTCCTCGGTCGGCCGAATTCCAAAGTCTAGGTCCGGCTTCGGTTGTCGTCGCTTCTTCCCTGACGTCAGTGCGGCAGGGGTATAAAAGAGGCAGCCGACGCCATTTTCTTCAGTCTTTCTTGCCGCGCGGTGCCCGAAACAGAAGCAGTTCGCAAGTGCCGGTCGGCCAGCTCCTGAGATTTACGAGAGTATTTCAGCCGAAGTCTTCTTGAAAGCGAAGTACCCCGTTGGGGAAACTTTTCTTGCCTCAAACTGATGTCAGACAAAGTTAATAATTGCATTTCATGTGGGAAGCAAATACTGCATAAGGATTTTCACTCTTACTGTATACCTTGCTTAGGCCCAGACCACGACGTCTCGGCCTGCCGTTTTTGTGCTAGATTCAACAAACGCACTATTAAGCGTCGGGCGGAGATCGCCCTTCACTTTTTTGGCAAATAATTTAATTATATTATGTCGTCGGATTCTCCAACTCCAGTTTTGAGCAAAAAACGCAAAGATAAGGACTGACATATGAGGTCCTTACCACCTACTGATACACGCTAAGGCCGACTACCGGTTCTCCGGTACTCAGCGAGGCGCCTACGCAGCCCCTGAGTACCGATGACAATGCATTACCGGTGTCTTCAGTACCCGAGGTCGCAGGTTCCTCGGCCCTCATTCCTACTACAGATACAGACACCACTCCTGGCAGGGAAACTCAGAATTTAGACAGGCCTGCCATTTCTCAAGGGGTCTTCAGGCCTTCCTCCTTCTCTATTAAAGCCTTCACTAAATCTAAAACAGCCATGAAAACCAAAAAACTGGTTCCTCAGACACCCTCTCAAGGCACCATGCCTAAAAAACAGATGCTTAAAATGGCTGAGCATTTGATTACTCTTATCAGGGGTTCTCAACCCCCCCTCTGACAAAAGGCCCAAATTAGAGGAGGACTACCCTTCCTCAGATCAAGCTTCTATTACCTCAGAACTATCTGAGGACCAGGATTGTGCCTATTCTCCATTCTAAGACTCTGATGCAGAGGAGTCTATTCCCTCGGTCTCCCCCCCCTGAGGACTTCTCTTTTGGGGAAACCCTGCATACTTTAAGGGAACACTTTCACTGGGAAGGCCAAGATTACTCAGATTCCAAGAAAAGGCTCAGGGAATTTCTTCTGCTCCCCCAGCATAGGCCTCTGGCTATCCCTCCTGTTTTAGATATATTGGATGATGTGTACACAGAAGCCAGCCTTAATCCTGATTCTTTGCCTCCAGCTGCTGTTAAACCAGACAGGTATTACCGGGTTCCTGATTCTCACCAGTTCCTATATAAAAGCCGTACTGCTGACCCAGAAACTATTTCACAGGGTCCCAAGGGAATTAAGGCCTCTACTGCTAAAAATCCATTACCTTCAGAGAGAGACTCCAGGTGGGGGAAAAAGGTGTACACCTCGGCCACTTTAACCATGAGGGCATTAAACTGTCAGTTCCATATGTTAAAGTATCAACAGTTTTTGATATCTCAGCTGAAAAGCAAGATGACACAACCAGAACAACCAGATTTAAAAGAGTTGCAGGATTTGTTGCATGGTGCAGAGCAAGTGGGTAAACATACCTTGCAGTGTGGTTTTGATGCTTTAGAGGCCTCATGTAGAGCTGCTGTTACGGGGTCTGTTATACGTAGGCATGCTTGGCTCAAAGAGCAAACCTTACCAGATCATGTCAAAGCTAAATTATTAGATGCACCTCTTCAAAAAGATGTATTGTTTGGTGTTAAAGCAGAGGAGGTACTAAAGAAAATGGAGGAAAAAGCGAAATCAAATGCAAACAGTGAAAGATTTCCTGCAGGTACAGCCTCCACGTTTCAGCAGAAACAGGCCTTCAAAAAATTGGTCCTTTCCAGCCACGGACAGACCTCAAAGGGGCAGATACAGGCGTCCAAGGGGTAGAGGACAACCTCAAGGATCTTTCAGAGCCAGACAGTGGCAAGCACCAACACCAAGAGGTGGAGAAGATAGATCACAGTCTATTAGAAAACAGACACAATGACTTCCCCCTACACCTGCCAAGCAAAGCTTTAATGGCAGCACCTTTGGGCGGAAAACTGACATTATTCTCAAAAAATTGGCACATTGTTACAAAAGACAAATGGATTCTGGACATTATAGACAGAGGCTACAGGTTCCACTTTCACACCCTTCCAAAAATCAGAGGCATGCCAAACCTGCCACAAAATCAAAGGGCAGAGGCACAAAAACAAATGTCATCTCTCATGGACATGAAAGCAATTCAAGAGGTACCTGCAAAAGTGCAAAAGAACAAGGTCAAGGGTTTTATCCCAGACTATTCCTGGTACCAAGGAAAGACAAGGATTGGAGACCTATCTTAGACCTATCCATACTAAACACATATCTACAGGTGCCAAAATTCAAGATGCTCACATTACAGCAGCTTCTTCCCATGCTGGGCAAGGAGTCTTGGCTGGTAACATTGGACCTCAAGGAGGCATACCTGCATGTCCCTATCAGACAAGATTGCAGAAGATACCTCAGATTTCTTGCAGGTTCAACCCATTACCAATTCTCTGCATTGCCCTTTGGCTTATCTACTGTGCCCAGAGTGTTTACGAAATGCCTGGCATCAGTAATCGCCTTCTGCAGACTACAAGGGATACAAATCTACCCATATCTGGACGACTGTCTGATCCAAGCGGACAGCAAGGACCTACTACTGCAGCACCTGGCGTTTGTAATAAAACTGATGAACTTCCTGGGATACACAGTCATCAAAAAGAAATCAAAACTAATACCCTCTCAACAAATAATTTTCCTGGGTGCCAGCTTGGATACAACCACCCAGATGGCCTACCTCACGCCAGACAAGCAAGGGCAACTGTCTCAATACTTCAGAAAAATGTCAGCTTACACCAGGCTGACTGCAAGGAAAGTCCTGCAGACTCTGGGATTCATGGCATCTTGCATCCTACTAATCCCATGTGCAAAGCTGCATATGAGGAAACTTCAATGGTACCTAAAAAACTTATGGTCTCAACAAAGCCACAGCTTGGAAGCAATTGTACCACTCATTCCATGCCTTCAAAAGGAATTTATGTGGTGGGCTCAAGCTTGCCAAAGAAACACAGGTCTTCCTTTCTGTGTACCTCAAGCAACTCAGATCATCACAACAGATGCCTCAGACTACGCCTGGGGAGCACACATGACAGATCAGTGCATTCAGGGAAAATGGGCACGAAAAGAGAAGCTCCTTCACATCAACCAAAAGGAAATGTTAGCCGTGCAAAAGGCTATTATGACCTTCAAAGACCTACTGCATCCAGGCCAGCTATTGATAAGGACAGACAACACCACAGTGATGTGGTACATAAACAAAGAGGGGGGAACTCATTCATACCCCCTGTGCAGGCAAGCCATGACCCTTTGGAACACAGCACTGGAATTGAAAATTCAATTACAGGCACAATTCCTGCCAGGGAAGGAAAACACACTGGCAGACAACCTAAGCAGAAATATGACAGATCCACACGAATGGAAGTTGCATCCTCAAATTTTCACAAAGATAACGCGGGCATGGGGTCAGCCAGACATAGATCTCTTTGCTACCCACAGGAATTGCCAGTTGAAAAAATGTTGTTCAAGGACCTATCATCCACAGGCCTGGAAAGTGGACGCACTTTCCTTCAATTGGACAACATTGACCGTCTATGCCTTCCCGCCTCTTCCTCTGCTGCCCAAAGTTCTATTAAAAGCCAGAGCAGAGAGGCCGAAAATGATTCTCATTGCTCCAGACTGGCCAAGGCAACACTGGTATCCGCTCCTGAAGAGTCTGACACATTCCCCACCATGGATCCTACCACTAGTCCCTCTTCTGTTGTCCCAGCACAACTACAAAACCCTTCACAGCAATCTCAAAACTCTAAATCTAGCTGCATGGAGAATTCCTTGATTTCCCAACAGTTTCTCCTCTCCAAGGAGGTGCAGGATGTCATCTTGGAGGCCAGAAGACCTTCTACTAGAAAGGCCTACTCCGCCAAATGGAAGCGATTTTGTGCCTGGAATCAAAAGAAGGGGCAGAATCCTTGGGTAATAAATATACCTCAAATTTTACAGTACCTAGCTGAGATGTTAAACAATGGACTTTCCTTCTCCTCCATCAAGATCCACGCTTCAGCCATTTCTGCACAATACAACACAGATCCTCCTTTATTCTCTCATCCTCTCTTAAGGCAGTTCCTCAGAGGGGCAAAGAATATAAAATCCCCAAGGAAACTACCAGTCCCTGCTTGGGACCTCAACTTCGTATTGGAAAAGCTGACCCTTCCTCCCTTTGAGCCAGCTTCTTCATCAGAGTTACAGTACTTGTCATGGAAAACCGCCTTTCTTCTGCCTATCACCTCAGCTCGCAGGGTTTCGGAGCTACAGGCCCTAATAGCTGTGCAACCATTCATCATTTTCCATCATGAACCAACCCTACCTTTATGCCAAAGGTAGTATCCAGTGTGGCTTTGAATCAGACTATCCACTTACCTACCTTTTATCCTAATCCACAAAACAAAGGGAAAAGACTACTACATTCCTTGGACATTCGCAGACAACTTCGTTATTATTTGGACAGGACAAAGCCATTCAGGAAATCTGAGCAACTCTTTGTGTCCTATGCTGCAGGTGCTCAAGGAAAGGCTATTTCCAAACAGCCAATTTCAAAATGGATAGCCCACTGCATACGCTTTTGTTACTCATTTCATGGAAAAACTGTGCCTGCATGCATCGGATCCCACTCCACCAGAGCCACAGCTACCTCTGCAGCCTTCCTCAGGGGGGTCCCTACCAAGGATATTTTGGAAGCAGCCACCTGGAGTTCAGTGCACACTTTCTCCAAGCACTATCACCTCCCACTATACTCTAAATCTAGAGCGGGCTTTGCCACAGCAGTCCTGCAGGGCATCCTGGCCCCTCCTAGTTCCACTTAGTGCCTACCACCCTTACTTAGCTTTGGGATTCTACCCATCTGTTATGACTGCAGCTGTATGCACGATGAACATAGTACAGTTTTGTACCTACCATAAATGTAGATGTTCGAGTGCTCATACAGCTGCAGTCCAGGTTTCCCTCCCTCCTTCCCCTCTTAGGAGAGGCCTTATGACAGACACCTTTCATATAACCTTTTTTGGGGTATTCTTTTATGGTGCATTTGCTTGCAACTACTGTTTTTTGATTTATCAACATTGCATTTTTGCATAACATTATGTTTGCCTTCCTTCTGGGGACACCTGACATCTGGGGCAAGAAAAACTGAAGAAAATGGCGTCGGCTGCCTCTTTTATACCCCTGCCGCACTGACGTCAGGGAAGAAGCGACGACAACCGACGCCGGACCTAGACTTTGGAATTCGGCCGACCGAGGACCCGCCTGATGGCAGGATAACCCATCTGTTATGACTGCAGCTGTATGAGCACTCGAACATCTACATTTATGGTAGGTACAAAACTGTACTTTCTCACCTGAGGATAGATATGATGATGGTATGCTGCTCTAGATGAAAAGTGAAGGTGTGTTGGGACAGATTTGTTTACCGGATCAAGAGTGCATAGTTCTACCTAAGAATGAGAAAGTAATTTATGTGGAAAGAGTGGTGGGTAATTGAAACAGAGCACCAGAGCGAGTAACACATTTGAGACCACAATGCCCTTCAAGAAGGCCTGCAAACAGTGATCGGCTAAGATAACGGACGTAGGAAAAGCAGCTTAAAAATGCTAGCTGCATAAACTGAGCAGAGCAGATAGATAGCTTCCCTTGTCCTGCCATTGTAAATGTGTAATAATTCAGTGTGGTAGCATTATGTATCCTTTTTCCCAGCTGTATTTTTTTTACCTGCTGCATGTGGTAAATGGATGACTGTATTAGATTTAAATGGCAAGTTGTGTTCTCGTCCCTGTTCAGTAATTTAATATTCTTTATCAACAGATTGCAAACTATGGAGTTGGAGGCCAGTATGAACCGCATTTTGATTTCTCAAGAGTAAGTATCTTATTACTTTAATACTTTGTAATGATTAGTATTTTCTGTTGCTTATAAGCCATTACTGTACTGTACTAAATTGACATACTCTTGACTGAAAATGGAAAATTTAAAAGGCATTGAAGCTATAAGCAGTATTTTTGTCTAAAATATTGAGTAATAACTGAAGAGATTTTCTCTACTTTTTTAAAATGTGTAGCCCTTTGTGGTTTCATTAGGTAATATTTGTATAACCTAAATATTTTGTGGTGCACCTCCACCAGAACACTTCCCAGTAGTACAGCTGTTCTGAGTAGCAGGTAAGGTACTTCAAGTGGTGGTTAATTCCTGATGTCCTTCTATTCTCATGTTGCAGTATTCAAAACCCTTGGGATGTCCTTCATGGATGCATCTGCAGTCATAACAAGTGGGTTGTCCTGTCGTCAGGCAGCCCTGCAGTCGGCCGGATTCCAAAGTCCGGGTCCGGCTTCGGCTGATGTCGCACTCCACCCGACGTCATCTCTGTTGGTCTTCGGGTATAAAAGCATCAGCCGACGCCATTTTCCTCAGTCTTTCTTGCCGCGCGGCGCCCGAAGCAGAAGCTGTTCCCAAGTGCCGGTCGGTCGGATCCAGAGATTACTTCTACCGAATACTACTTCGAAGACTTCTAAAGCTAAGTACCGCGTTCCGGAGCGTTTGTTGGCTGAGCCGATGTCAGAAAAACTTAACAATTGTTTAAGCTCTGGGAAACAAATACCTCATAAAGATTCCCACTCTTACTGACTGCCTTGTTTAGGCCCAGCCCACGACGTAGCAGCCTGTTCGGCCTGTGCCTCTTTCAACCGACGAACGCTTAGGCGCCGGTCGGAGTTTGCAGAACAGTTTTTCGGTACTGATTTTGCGTACATTATGCCGCCGGATCCTCCGACTACCCAATCTACCAAAAGCAAAGATAAAGACCGACACTCGCGGTCCGCGGTTTTGGCGAAACCACGGTAAAGCAAACCGAGTGTCTCGGTTTCGCCGAAACCGAGAAAACTGATCAAAGTACAGCTGAACCTATTCTTACAACTGAGGCCCTGCTACTACTCTTGAATCGACCTCAGAAATTGTACCCACGGTGGTTGACTTATCAGACACCATCCCTTGGATGTCTCTACCCCAGCACGTGGTGCTGCTAGGCCTCCAGCAGCCATGTCCATTAAGGCCTTGCCAGGGCTAAAGCAGCCAAGACTACTAAATCAGTGCCTGTTAAACCCCCACATCCAGGCCCTCTTCTAGTTCTCAAATGCTTTCTTTGGCAGAAGATTTAATTTCTTTAATTAGAGGATCTCAATCTCACCCAGACAGGGCCTCTCAGCCCCCAGAGAAGAGACCTAGGGCAGAGCCCCTGAGCCAGTGTCTTCTGATGATTCTGCTGATGAATCAGACATAACTGACCAGCCAGAGGCTCCCTTCTCCAATTTTGAAGATTCTGATGCTGAAGAATCCATTCCAGCTGCTTCCCCACCAGAAGAATTCTCCTTTGGGAAACCTTGCATGCCATGAGAACAGTTCCAATGGCAGCAACAGGATTTTCAGACTCCAGAAAAGACTTAGGACCTTTCTGCACCTCCCACAGCACAGGCCCTTGGCTATACCTCCTGTTCTCTCTGTGGTGGATGATGCTTTCAATGATGTTTGCTCCGCTCCAGATTCTTTACCCCAGCCCCTGCCAAACCAGACAGATTTTACAGGGTGCCAGATACTCATCACCACCTTTACAAGGCCCCTCTTGCAGACCCAGAAACTATATCCCAGGGTCCCAAGGCAGTAGCCGCGACCACAGCTAAAAACCCTATTCCTTCAGAAAGGGAAGCAAGGTCATTAGACAGATGGGGTAAAAAGGTCTACACTTCAGCTACTCTCTCAGCTAGAGCTTTAAACTGTCAGTTTCACATGATACAATACCAAGAGTTTATGCTTGATCAGTTAACTAAAAAACTATCCACTGATGAATCTCTTGATAAGAAATATGTATTAGAGATGGTAAATAACATACAACAAGTTAGCAACCATTCCTTAAAATGTGGCTATGATGCACTGGAGGCTTCATTTAGATCAGCCATGACAGGCACAGTGATAAGAAGGCATGCATGGCTAAAGGAACAAGCTTTACCGGATCATGTTAAAGCTAAGTTGCTAGATGCTCCTATGGACAAGACAAGTTTGTTTGGTGCACCTGCCCAGCAGGTTATGAAGAAAATGGAAGAAAAGGCAAAATCTGTTCAAACTGTCAAAGATTTCTTGCAGGTTCAACCCCCAAGGTTTAGCAGGAACTGGCCTGCCAAAAATTGGTCCTTCCTTGACTCCACAAAATTTCAAAGGGGCAGGAATAGACGTACCAGAGGCAGAAACCAATCCAGAGGAGGGGCCTACAGAGGACGACAGTGGCAAGGTAACAACAGAGGCACAGACACAGCCACTGCCACTACATCAGCACAACCACAGTGACTTAATCCTAACTCCGCCTACCAGGGAACAAATAGCAGCTCCTCTAGGCGGAAAGTTAACCTTATTTTCAAAGAACTGGCACTACATAACAAAAGACAAGTGGATTTTACAAACCATAGATCAAGGTTACCGTTTCCACTTCCACACTTTACCAGTCAAAAGAGGAATGCCAAATCTACCTCCAAATCAAAGAACAGAGGCTCTACGCCAGATAATGGAGTTAGCAAACATGAGAGCTGTGGAAAGAGTGCCAACAGCAGAACAAGGAAAGGGGTTCTATTCCAGACTATTCCTAGTTCCAAGAAAGGAAAAAGTTGGAGACCAATTCTCGACCTGTCCACCTTAAATACATACATCATTGTCCCAAAATTCAAAATGCTGACCCTACAGCAACTTCTTCCCATGCTGGGCAAGGAGTCTTGGCTGGTAACTCTAGATCTCAAGGAGGCATACCTGCACATCCCCATTCGACCAATCTGCAGAAGATACCTCAGATTTCTTGCAGGATCAGAGCACTATCAATTCTCAGCATTGCCCTTTGGCTTATCTACTGCCCAGAGTATTCACAAAATGCCTGGCATCAGTAATCGCCATTGCAGACTACAGGGAATTCAAATTTACCCATACCTGGACGACTGCCTACTACAAGGGACAACAAAAGCAAGCTGACAACAGATTTACAAAGGGTCATTTACTTGCTACAAGGACTGGGATACACAGTCAATTTACAAAAGTCAAGGCTGATACCATCCCAAACAAGGACATTCTTGGGCGCGGAATTGGACACAGTACAACAAATGGCATTCCTGACCACAGAAAAACAAAAAGAACTTCCTCTTTACTTCTTGGCACTAACAAAACTGAACAAGTTAACAGCAAGAAAAGTTCTGCAGGCCTTGGGCTTCATGGCATCATGCATAATCTTGGTCCCATTTGCCAGACTACATATGAGGAAACTACAGTGGTACCTAAAGAATTTATGGTCCCAACACAGACATAGTCTAGAAACAGAAGTCCCACTAATTCCATGCTTAAAACAGGAGTTCCTATGGTGGGCTCAGGCATGCCAGTCAAACCCAGGCCTACCCTTTCGCAGATGTCAACCAAGCCAGACCATCACAACAGACGCTTCAGACCTAGGATGGGGGGCCCACATGCTGGACAAATGCGTGCAAGGATTGTGGACACAGGATCAACTTCACCTACACATCAATCTAAAAGAAATGCTGGCAGTAAAACTGGCAATCCAAAAGTTCAAACCATTCCTCAAAGAGGGCCAGTTGATGATAAGGACAGACAACACCACAGTCATGTGGTACATCAACAAACAGGGAGGCACTCATTCATACCCCTATGCAGAATGACCTTGGAGCTGTGGACCCTGGCACTCAGCTACAACATTCAGTTACAGGCAATATTTGTACCGGGGAAGACAATACTCTAGCAGACATATTAAGCAGAACCACTGGATGCCCACGAATGGAAGCTGCACCCGGACATCTTCAAGACCATCTCAAAGAAATGGGGAATGCCACAGGTAGACCTATTCGCATCACTTCTCAATCACCAGCTCAAATAATTCTGCACAAGGACATTCCACCCACTAGCATGGAAAGTGGACTCACTCTCCTTCAACTGGAAAGGCCTAACAGCATATGCATTCCCACCTCTTCCTTTGATACACAAGGTACTACTAAAAATCAAGGAAGAACGTCCAAGGATAATCCTGATAGCTCCAAACTGGCCAAGACAACACTGGTACCCACTACTGAAGAGCATGTCTCGGAACAATATGTGGCCAATACCCTGATGCCTTTGATGTTAACTCAGAACAACTACAGCATCATACATCCAAACCTAAAAACGCTGCAACTGACTGCATGGAACATCACATAGCAGCAGCTAATCCAGAACTTTCCCAAAGAGTTAAAGACATTATTCTTGAAGCACGCAGACCTTCAACAAGAAGGAACTATCCTGGGAAAATGGAAAAGGTTTGTCATTTGGAGTACGGAAAGAGGAAAAGATGTGTCAAACATAGATATGCCTAACATCCTGGAGTATCTGGCCAAACTTCTTCATTCAGGCCTGTCCTACTCCTCCATCAAGATACATGCATCAGCTATTTCAGCAGAATACAGCTTTGATCCACCTGTTTTTTCGCACCCTTTGCTCAGGCAGTTCCTCAGAGGAATCAAGAATGTAAAACCTCCAAGGAAACCACCATTACCAGCTTGGGATTTAAACTTTGTGCTAGAAAAGTTGACACTATCACCCTTTGAACCAGCAGCAACAGCAGACCTACAACACCTGTCATGGAAAACTGCTTTCCTACTGGCAATTACTTCAGCAAGGAGGGTTTCAGAACTACAGGCCTTAATGGCAGTACAACCCTTCCTAATCTTCCACCAAGATAGAGTGTCCATGAGGACTAATCCTACATTTATGCCCAAGGTGGTATCCAGAGTATCTTTAAACCAGGCAATTCACCTACCTACCTTCTTTCCCAACCCACAAAACAGAGGGGAAAGAATACTGCATACCTTGGATGTACATAGACAGCTACGCTACTACTTGGACAGAACAAAAATAGCAGAAAGACTGACCAACTTTTTGTAGCCTATGCAACAGGAAGGGAAGGAAAAGCTATTTCCAAACAGACAATCTCCAAATGGATAGGAAATTGCATACGATACTGTTACTCCTTCCATGGAAAACCAATTCCACAGAACATAAGACCTCATTCTACAAGGGCAACAGCCACTACCACAGCCTTCTTACGAGGAGTGGCAACCAAAGACATTATTGAGGCGGCTACTTGGACCTCCGTGCATACATTTGCCAAGCATTATAATTTGCCTCTATATTCCAGATCCCGAGCAGGATTTGCCACTGCTGTACTGCAAGGGATCCTAAACACACCATAATCTACTTTTATCCTCCTCCCCTAGTTGGCTATGGTATTCTACCCATTGTTATGACTGCAGATGCATCCATGAAGGACATAGTACAGTTTTGTACCTACCATAAATGTAGATGTCCGAACTGGATAGCATCTGCAGTCAGGATTACCCTCCCGCCTTCCCTCTGTGGTACTCCTAGGGTGTTTACCCTCCTAATAGCTAGCTGTTGGGGAGTCTTTTATGGTGTATTTGTTTGTATATATGTACATATATGCTTATTTTTGTGTTTACCTCTATCTATTTGGAAACATTGGCATCTATCCAAATTTTAGCCTGCAAGAGGGCTACTGGCATCTGGGGCAAGAAACACTGAGGAAAATGGCGTCGGCTGGTGCTTTTATACCCGAAGACCAACAGAGATGACGTCGGGTGGAGTGCGACATCAGAAGCGGACCCGGACTTTGGAATCCGGCCGACTGCAGGGCTGCCTGACGACAGGACAACCCACTTGTTATGACTGCAGATGCTATCCAGTTCGGACATCTACATTTATGGTAGGTACAAAACTGTACTTTATCCTCTGCTAGCTTCTCGAACGTCCGTCCAGTATACAAAAGCTTCTAGTCACTGCTGGGTACGTGGGACGTCTGACCTTGACTGAGGGTGCATGGGCCAGAAAAGTGACTTTTGCAAATACTTTTCCCAGAATTTCTGTGCCACCAGTTAAACGTCAGCTCTTCCTGCCATTGGATCTTTGAATTTAAAAGGTAAGTACCCCACTGGGGCATTCTTTCTGATTCTTTTGGGTCACTGCATGCCTGTTTAGGTTCATGTCATCCAGGAAAGGAAAGTGCAGGTGTGGACATCAGATTATCCATAAGGACGCCCACAAGCACTGCCCTTTCTGCCTAGGGCCTACACACAACCATCAAACTTGTGCATTCTGTCAGGCCTTCATACCTAAGACACTCTGCAGTCGTCTGCATGGCCTTAATATTTGCTTAGAAAACCAGTATCTTAAATGTCTGGTGCTAGTGATGGAAGGGCCATCTGGTCAGACTGTAGAGCCACGCCAAAAGAAGGCCAAAGGTTCCAGGCCTGAACCTGCTGTTGCACCTCCTCCCCCCAGCGTCCCTCCTTTCGCCAACATTCACCTGGAGGAATGTTAGGAATCTGCCGATATAGGTGTAATGGGTACCGTTTGGGAGGCAGCAGAACCTAGGGTGGATTGTATGTCCATGGAGGTCTCGGTGACATTGACTGCTGCCAACAAGGGGGAACCTGAGCTTTTTATGGCCATCCAGACGGGCTCTTCCACTGCTTCAGAGCAGACAGAATCTAGGTCCTCCCTTAGCCCTATGCTGTTTGGCCTTCCCTGAAAAAAAAAGCAAACTCTAAACATGCCCCCAGCAGAAAGCCAACCTGACTGGCAGGCTTTTTCCCAGAGCCTATTTAATGCTGATGTCCTTCATGGATGCATCTGCAGTCATAACAAATGGGTTGTCCTGTCGTCAGGCAGCCCTTCGGTCGGCCGGATTCCAAAGTCTGGGTCCGGCTTCGGCTGATGTCGCACTTCACCCAACGTCATCTCTGCTGGTCTTTGGGTATAAAGGCATCAGCCGACGCCATTTTCCTCAGTCTTTCTTGCCACGTGGCGCCCGAAGCAGAAGCTGTTCGCAAGTGCCGGTCGGTCAGATCCACAGATTACTACTACCGAATACTACTTGAAGACTTCTAAAAGCTAAGTACCCCGTTGGGGACTCTTTCTTGCCTCAGCCGATGTCAGAAAAAGTCAATAACTGTTTAACTTGTGGGAAACAAATACCTCATAAAGATTTCCACTCTTACTGTTTGCCTTGCTTAGGCCCAGACCACGACGTAGCAGCCTGTTCGGCCTGTGCTTCCTTCAACCGACGAACGCTTAGGCGTCGGTCGGAGTTTGCTGAACAGTTTTTCGGCTCAGATTTTGCGTACATTATGCCGCCGGATCCTCCGACTACCCAAATTGTTAAAACGCAAAAAAGACCGACATTCGCGGTCCGCGGTTTCGGCCGAAACCACGGTTCAGCAAGCCGCAAGTGTCTCGGTTTCGTCCGAAACCGAGAAAACTGGTCAATATTCAGCTGAATCCATGACCACTACTGAGGCTCCTGCTACCTTACCTGAATCAGCCTCAGAAATTTTGCCTACAACTGTGGTTCCTAGTGATTTATCAGACACCATCCCTTTGGATGTCTCTACCCCAGCACGTGGTGCTGCTAGGCCTCCTGCAGCCATGTCTATTAAGGCCTTTGCCAGGGCTAAAGCAGCCAAATCTACTAAATTAGAGACCTAGAACAGAGCCCCCCGAGCCTGTGTCCTCTGATGATTCTGCGGATGACTCAGACATTACAGACCAGCCAGAGGCTCATTTTTCCAATTATGAAGATTCAGTTGCTGAAGAATCCATTCCAGCTGCCTCTCCACCAGAGGAATTTTCCTTTGGGGAAACCTTACATGCCATGAGAGAACAATTCCAATGGCAGGGTCAAGATTTCTCAGATTCAAGAAAAAGGCTTAGGACTTTTCTGCACTTACCACAACATAGGCCCTTAGCTATACCTCCTGTTCTGCCTGTTGTGGAGGATGCATTTAATGATGTCTGCACTGCACCTGATTCTTTACCTCCAGCCCCTGCCAAACCAGATAGATTTTACAGGGTGCCAGACACTCATCATCACCTATACAAGGCCCCACTTGCAGACCCCGAAACTATATCCCAGGGGCCTAAGGCAGCAGCCTCGACCACAGCAAAAAACCCTATCCCCTCTGAAAGGGAATCCAGGTCCTTAGAGAGATGGGGGAAAAAAGTTTACTCCTCTGCTACTCTCTCAGCTAGAGCTTTAAACTGTCAGTTTCACATGATCCAATACCAAGAGTTCATGCTTGATCATTTAACTAAAAAACTGTCCTCTGATGAATCTTTAGATAAGAAATATGTATTAGAAATGGTGAATAACATTCAACAGGTTAGTAACCATTCCTTAAAATGTGGCTATGATGCACTGGAGGCTTCATTTAGATCAGCCATGACTGGCACAGTGATAAGAAGGCATGCATGGTTGAAAGAACAGGTCTTACCAGATCATGTTAAAGCAAAGCTATTAGATGTTCCTATGGATAAGGCCAGTCTATTTGGGGAACCTGCCCAGCAGGTAATGAAGAAAATGGAAGAAAAGGCAAAATCTGTACAAACAGTTAAAGATTTCTTACAGGTTCAGCCCCAAGGTTTAGCAGGAACTGGCCTGCCAAAATTGGTCCTTTCCTGACTCCACAAGATCCCAAAGGGGCAGGAATAGACGCTCTAGGGGCAGAAATCAATCCAGAGGAGGTGCCTACAGAGGACGACAGTGGCAAGGCAACAACAGAGGCACAGACACAGCCACTGCCACTGCAACAGGACAATCACAGTGACTTGGCTCTGATTCCGCCTACCAGGGAACAAATGGCAGCACCTCTAGGCGGAAAGTTAACCTTATTTTCAAAGAATTGGCATTATATCACAAAAGACAAGTGGATTTTGCAAACCATAGACCAAGATTACGGTTCACTTCCACACCTTACCAGTAAAAGAGGAATGCCAAACCTACCTCCAAATCAAAAATAGAAGCACTGCAGCAGATAATGGAATTAACAAAGATGAGAGCTGTGGAAAGAGTTCCAATAACAGAACAGGGCAAAGGATTCTACTCCAGACTATTCCTAGTACCAAGAAAGGAAAAAGTTGGAGACCTATTCTCGACCTGTCCATCTTAAACACATACATCATTGTCCCAAAATTCAAAATGCTGACCCTACAGCAACTTCTTCCCATGCTGGGCAAGGAGTGTTGGCTGGTAACTCTAGATCTCAAGGAGGCATACCTGCACGTCCCCATTCGACCAAATTGCAGAAGATACCTCAGATTTCTTGCAGGATCAGAGCACTATCAATTCTCAGCATTGCCCTTTGGCTTATCTACTGCGCCCAGAGTATTCACAAAATGCCTGGCATCAGTAATCGCCACTGCAGAGTACAGGAATCCAAATTTATCCATACCTGGACGACTGCCTGTTACAAGCGGACAACAAAAGCAAGCTGACAACAGATTTACAAAGGGTCATTTACTTGCTACAAGCCCTGGGATACACAGTCAATTTACAAAAGTCAAGGCTAATACCATCCCAAACAAGAACTTTCTTGGGAATTGGACACAGTAAAACAAATGGCATTCCTGACCACAGAAAAACAAAAGAACTCCTCTTTACTTCTTGGCATTAACAAAACTGAACAAGTTAACAGCAAGAAAAGTTCTGCAGGCCTTGGGCTTCATGGCATCATGCATAATCTTGGTCCCACATGCCAGACTGCATATGAGAAACTACAGTGGTACCTAAAGAATTTATGGTCTCAACACAGGCACAGTCTAGAAACAAAAACACCACTAATTCCATGCCTAAAACAGGAGTTCCTATGGTGGGCACAGGCATGCCAGTCAAACCCAGGCTTACCCTTCCACAACTGTCAAGCAAGCCAGACCATCACAACAGACGCTCAGACCTAGGATGGGGGCACATGCTGGACAAATGCGTGCAAGGACTGTGGACTCAGGACCAACTGCACCTGCACATAAACCAAAAGAAATGCTGGCAGTAAAACTGGCAATCCAAAAATTCAAACCATTCCTCAAAGAAGGCCAGTTGATGATAAGGACAGACAACACCACAGTCATGTGGTACATCAACAAACAGGGAGGCACTCATTCATACCCCTATGCAGAATGACTTTGGACCTGTGGAATCTGGCACTCAGCTACAACATCCAGTTACAGGCAATATTTGTGCGGAAAGAGAATACTCTAGCAGACATATTAAGCAGGACCACCGGATGCTCACGAATGGAAGCTGCACCCGGACATCTTCAAGACCATCTCAAAGAAATGGGGAATGCCACAGATAGACCTATTTGCTTCACCACTCAATCACCAGCTCAAAAATTCTGCACAAGGACATTCCACCCACTTGCATGGAAAGTGGACTCTCTCCTTCAACTGGAAAGGCCTGACAGCATATGCATTCCCACCTCTTCCTTTGATACACAAGGTACTACTGAAAATCAAGAGGAACGTCCAAGGATAATCCTGATAGCTCCAAACTGGCCAAAACAACACTGGTACCCACTACTGAAGAGCATGTCTCGAACAAATGTGGTCAATACCCTGATGCCTCTGATGTTAACTCAGAACAACTACAGCATCATACATCCAAACCTAAAACCTTGCAACTGACTGCCTGGAACATCACATAGCAGCAGCTAATCCAGAACTTTCCCAAAGAGTTAAAGACATTATCCTTGAAGCCGCAGACCTTCAACAAGAAGGAACTATGCAGGAAAATGGAAAAGGTTTGTCATTTGGAGTACTGAAAGAGGAAAAGATGTGTCAAACATAGATATGCTAACATTCTGGAGTATCTGGCAGTGCTTCTACATTCAGGCCTGTCCTTTTCCTCCATCAAGATACATGCATCAGCTATTTCAGCAGAATACAGCTTTGATCCACCTGTCTTTTCACATCCTCTACTCAGGCAGTTCCTCAGAGGAATCAAGAATGTAAAACCTCCAAGGAAACCACCATTACCAGCATGGGACTTAAACTTTGTGCTAGAAAAGTTAACACTCCCTCAGTTTGAACCAGCAGCAACAGCAGACCTACAACACCTGTCATGGAAAACTGCTTTCCTACTGGCAATTACTTCAGCAAGGAGGGTTTCAGAACTACAGGCCTTAATGGCAGTACAACCCTTCCTAGTCTTCCATCAAGATAGAGTGTCCATGGGGACTAATCCTACATTTATGCCTAAGGTGGTATCCAGAGTATCTTTAAACCAGGCAATCCACCTACCTACCTTCTTTGCCAATCCACAAAACAGAGGTGAAAGAATACTGCATACCTTGGATGTACATAGACAGTTACGCTACTACCTGGACAGAACCAAAATAGCAGAAAAACTGACCAACTTTTTGTAGCCTATGCAACAGGAAGGGAAGGAAAAGCAATTTCCAAACAGACAATCTCCAAATGGATAGGAAATTGCATAAGATTCTGTTACTCCTTTCATGGAAAACCAATTCCACAGAACATAAGACCTCATTCTACAAGGTCAACATCCACTTCCACAGCTTTCTTACGAGGAGTGGCAACCAAAGACATTATTGAGGTGGCTACTTGGACCTCCGTGCATACATTTGCCAAGCATTATAATTTACCTCTATATTCTAGATCCCGAGCAGGGTTTGCCACTGCTGTACTGCAAGGATCCTAACTACACCATAATCTTTTTATCCTCCTCCCTAGTTGGCTATGGTAAACTACCCAATTGTTATGACTGCAGAAGGATCCATGAAGGACATAGTACAGTTTTGTACCTACCATAAATGTAGATGTCCGAACTGGATAGCATCTGCAGTCAGGATTACCCTCCTTCCCTCTGTGGTACTCCTAGGGTGTTTACCCTCCTAATAGCTAGCTGGGGAGTCTCTTATGGTGTATTTGTTTGTATATATGTACATACATGCTTATTTTTGTGTTTACCTCTACCTATTTGGAAACATTGGCATCTATCCAAATTTAGCCTTCCAAGAGGGCTACTGGCATCTGGGGAAAGAAACACTGAGGAAAATGGCGTCGGCTGATGCCTTTATACCCAAAGACCAGCAGAGATGATGTCGGGTGAAGTGCGACATCAGCCGAAGCCGGACCCAGACTTTGGAATCCGGCCGACCGAAGGGCTGCCTGACGACAGGACAACCCATTTGTTATGACTGCAGATGCTATCCAGTTCGGACATCTACATTTATGGTAGGTACAAAACTGTACTTTATGGCCCTTAGGTCTGTTATGCCTGCTTCTCCACCTGCTGGTTACCCACTTTATTAGTCCCAGGCCTCAAGTCGAGGACACTCTCCAACCTGAAGTTGAGGATTCCTCGGACTCTCTTTCTTATGCGTCTCAGATGCCATCCCCTTTTGGGTATGCTTCTCCAGAGGAGGACTGTATTGAAACAGACTCCCAGAAGAGGACCTCGCCTTTGGTGAGACCATCTCAAAAATGAGAGAATATTTTAAGTGGGATTCCACTGAAATGTCAGAGGTCCAAAAAGATACTGTGCACTCTTGCACATGGACACTCCTGGTCCTGTCATTCCTCCGGTCATGCCAGCCTTTTTGGATGCTTTCAGTGCAGCCTCTGTGAATCCTGATTCCCAACCAACTGCCCTTCGAAGGCCTGACAGGTTCTGTAAGGTCCCTGAAGGAGCAAAATTCCTGATTAAAAGCCCTATTGCAGATCCTGGCACTCTTTCAATTTCTACAGATAAACCATCCAGACTGCTTCCCTCCACCTATATCCTTCGCACAGGCAATGACAGTAAGGCAATGGAGCGCATTGGCAAAAAAGTTTACACTTCTGCTACCTTAGCCTTTAGGGCAATAAATTACCAGATGCCCTGGCCCTTTTGACTTAGGTCACCAAGCTTCTGGCAGATCTCCGTGACTCGCCTTCCAAGGCTCAAATATCTAGCTTTATCTCATTGTCTTGTCAAGTTATAAGACAGTCAAGTAGATGCAGCTATGATGCTGCAGAAGCCTTTGCTAGATCTGCAGTGTCTGCCTCAGTCCTTATAAGATACTAATTGTTAACACTACAGACCTTACCTGATGATATTAGGGCCAAACTCCTGGACGCTCCCCTGGATAACTCTGCCCTTTTTGGGATTAAAGTGGAAGGAACTCTAAGACCTCAAACACTTGTTCACCTCCCCTTTCCCCAAATTTGCTCAGACTCTTGCCCAGAAACCTCAGTTTCAGGACATGGCAGGCAGCCCATGACTATCTGTCTCTGCTATCCATCCCCCCAGACTCCATTCCCCCTGTCCCTAAGGCTCTGTCACTGACTTACAGTTTGGCAAAGCATTACCTCAGACATGTGGATCTTGTCCATTATAGAAAAGGGTTATTTTATGACCTGGATCACCCCCCCCCCCTTTAAGAGGCATCTCACAGCCACCCAAAGACCAGCTCCTCTTTTTCCATCTAGTCATACACAGCTTCCTTTCTCAATGAACCATACAACTCGTCCCCCTGGCAGAAAAGGGAAAGGACATTTACTCCAGACTCTTGCTAGTCCCATGGAAGGATGGACCATGAAGACCTATCCTGGATCTCTCTCACCTCAACCTTTTCTTTCAAGTACCCACCTTTTCCATGCTTACTCTCCAGACCCTTGTTCTCTTGGTAATGCCTCAGGGATTTCTAGCAATATTGGGCATTAAGGATGCCTACCTAAACATCCCTATAAGGCCCAACTACAGGAAATATTTATGTTTTTCTGTGGGTTTCTCACATTTTCAGTTCTCTTCCTTGGCCTTTGGACTCTCTACAGCTCCAAGGGTATTCACCAAGTGTCTTGTTCCAGTGATTGCTTATTACAGGGTCCAAGGGATTCACATTTTTCCATACCTGGATGACCTCCTGATGCAGGCAGAATGTTCCAGATCCCTACACCACCAACTACACAGTTATCTTAGTCCTGAAGAAGGCACTGGGATTCAACATCAGTTACCCCAAATCCAACCTAAATCCCTCCCAAGATCAAGTTTTCCTGGGGTGCAGAGTAAAGACAGATGTCATGAGAGCATTGCTTCCACCACAAAAGGTGGAAAACCTAAAGCAATACCTGATGTCCTTCAAGAATGCAACTGCAGTCATAACATATGGGTTGTCCTGCCTCAGGCAGCCCTCGGTCGGCCGGATTCCAAAGTCTGGGTCCGACGTCGGCTGATGTCGCATTTCTCTCTGACGTCAGAGCAGCTGGAGTACATAAGCATCAGCCGACGCCATTTTCTTCAGTCTTTCTTGCCGCGCGGTGCCCGAAGCAGAAGCAGTTCGCAAGTGCCGGTCAGTCAGCTCCTGTATCCTTCGATTCCGAAGTTATCAAAAAAGCTTAGTACCCCGTTGGGGACCTTTTCTTGCCTCAGCCGATGTCAGAAATTACTGAAAAAGTTAACAATTGTCTTTCTTGTGGTAAACAAATACCTCATAAGGATTTCCACTCTTACTGTCTTCCTTGCCTTGGCCCAGACCACGACGTCTCGGCCTGTGTCGCCTGTGCTCGCTTCAATAAGCGCACTCTTAGGCGCCGGGCGGAGTTCGCTGAAGATTTTTTCGGCGAAAAATTTGCTTATACAATGCCGTCGGAACTTCCGACATCGCAAACTCCCAAGAAATGAAAAGACCGGGACCGACATCCTCGGCCCGCGTCTACCACCGACTCCACGCCAAAACCTGCCGCGAGTGCTCCGGTTCCTCCTGAGACTGTTATTCCACTGCTCCAAACCGAAGACACCGCATTACCGACGACTCCGATACCGGATACCACTCCAACGCCAGTTATAGATTTTCCTCCGGATACTGAAACCGAGGAAATGCCTGAGACCATTGCTGTAGATAAGGTCACTCCTGCACGTGGAGCTGCCAGGCCTCCTATGGCCATGTCTATTAAGGCCTACATTCGGGCTAAGGCAGCCAGCAAGACCAAGCACCTTACTGCTAAAGCCTTACCTCAGCCTACTCCAGAGACACAAATCATGACTATGGCCGCAGACTTAATTTCTATGATTAGAGGTTCACAGGCCCATCCTGAGAGAGGATCCCAGCCTCCTTCTGATAAGAGGCCCCGGGTTGAACCCTCTGACCCTATCCCTTCAGATGAAGATTCTGAGGACTCTGTCCACTCCGATGGCCAGGAAGAGCTCTTCCAGACCTATGAGGACTCGGATGCAGAGGATTCCATCCCCTCGCCTCCCCTCCTGAGGATATTTCTTTTGGGGAAGTTCTGCATACCATGAGGGAACATTTCAAGTGGCAAGGCCAGGAATATTCTGATTCCAGAAAGCGCCTTCAACTTTCCTTAAAAGCCCCAGCACAGGCCCTTAGCTATCCCTCCTGTGCTTGATGTTTTGGATGATTTATATTCTGACTCCAGTGTTACCCCTGATTCTCTTCCTCCTGCTCCAGCCAAGCCAGACAGGTATTACAGGGTCCCAGAAACACATTCCTATTTATTCAGGGCCCATACTGTTGATTTGGAAACTATTTCTCAGGGACCTAAAGGTGTTTCAGCTTCCACCTCTAAAAATCCCTTGCCTTCCAACAGGGAAGCTAGGTCATTAGAGAGATGGGGGAAAAAGGTCTACACCTCCACTACTTTATCTATGAGAGCTTTGAGTTGCCTTTTTCATATGTTACAATATTAGGATTTCCTGTTAGAAGATTTACAGAAAACTTTGGCCTCTCTTGATCCTTTAGACAGGAAGTCTTTGCAGGAAGCTGTACATAATTCTCAGCAAGTCAGCAATCACTTCCTGCAGTGTGGATATGATGCACTGGAAGCTTCATGTAGGGCAGCTATGACAGGGGCAGTCATTCGTAGACATGCATGGTTAAAAGAACAACCTCTACCAGATCATGTTAAGGCAAAACTTCTGGATGCACCCTTGGAAAAGAACAAGCTTTTTGGTGCTAATGCTAAAGATGTGTTGAAGTCCATCGAGGAAAAAGCAAAATCAGTTCAGACGGTTAAAGATTTCCTCCAGGTTCAGCCCCCCAGATTCAGTAGGAATTGGCCTTCAAAAAACTGGTCCTTTCCTAATCCTGAAAAATTTCAAAGGGGTAAAAACAGACATGGCCGAGGAAGAGGACAATACAGAGGTCCTTACAGGGGACGACAATGGCAGCCAGCAAACCAAAGAAGTGACACAGGGGTTTCCCCTGCCCCACAGCCACAATCTCAATGACTTTTCTCTACTTCCGCCTACCAAGGAACAAATAGAAGCTCCCTTGGGCGGAAAATTATCTCTGTTTTCATACAATTGGCACAGATTGACAAAGGACAAATGGATTTTGGACATTATAGACCAAGGTTACAGGTTCCATTTTCATACCTTACCAAGAAAACAAGGCATGCCAAACCTACCACAAAACCAGAGGGCAGAGGCCATCAAGCAAATTTCTCTGCTGGCTCGGATAAAAGCAATAGAAAGAGTTCCACAACAAGAACAAGGCCAGGGGTTTTACTCAAGACTGTTCCTTGTTCCAAGAAAAGAAACTCAATGGAGACCAATACTGGATTTGTCCGCATTAAACACCTTTCTCATAGTACCAAAGTTCAAAATGCTGACTCTACAGCAACTCCTTCCCATGCTGGGCAAGGGGTCTTGGCTGATTACTCTGGACCTCAAGGAGGCATACCTGCATGTCCCTATCAGACACAGTTGCAGAAGATACCTCAGATTTCTTGCAGGGCCAGAGCATTATCAATTCTCATCATTGCCATTTGGCTTATCTACTGTGCCCAGAGTATTCACAAAATGCCTGGCTTCAGTAATTGCTCATTGCAGGCTCCAGGGGATCCAAATTTACCCGTACCTGGACGACTGCCTCATACAAGTGGACGACAAATTGATGTTGGCAAAAAACTTGAACTATGTCATACGATTACTTCAGGCTCTGGGATATACAGTCAACTTCCAAAAGTCAAGACTTCAACCATCCCAGCAAATAACCTTCTTAGGAGCCAAACTAGACACAGCCTCTCAAATGGCTTACCTGACAGAAGACAAGCAAGAGAAGTTAACTCATTATTTCAAAGGTTTGGCAAAACTCACCCAGATGACTGCAAGGAGATTCCTACAGGCCCTGGGTTACATGGCATCCTGCATTCTCCTGGTTCCATTAGCAAGACTACACATGAGAAAGCTTCAATGGTACCTAAAAAGCCTATGGTCTCAGCACAGCAGCAACTTAGAGACAACCATACCACTCATTCCATGCCTACAAAAGGAATTCCTATGGTGGGCCTCGGTAAGCCAGGCAAACACAGGTATGTCATTCAAAAAACCACAGATAACACAGACCATGACCACAGACACCTCAGACCTTGGATGGGGGGCGCACATGGAAGGCAGATGTATACAAGGACAATGGTCTCCAAAGGAAACACATCTGCATATAAACCAAAAGGAAATGCTGGCAGTAATGCATGCCATTGAGGCCTTTCGACAACAACTTCAGCAAGGCCATTTACTGATACGGACAGACAACACCACTGTGATGTGGTATATAAACAAGCAAGGGGGCACCCATTCTTACCCCCTTTGCAGACTGACAATGAATCCTTGGGAAAAATCACTGAGCCTAAACATACAGTTACAATCCCAGTTTGTTCCAAGCAAAGACAATGTGCTGGCGGACAGCCTAAGCAGGAATTTCACAGATCCACACGAGTGGAGGTTACATCCGAAGATCTTCACACAACTCACTTCGACATGGGGCAGGCTAGAAGTAGACCTATTTGCCTCTCACCTCAACCATCATCTACAAAAATTCTGCTCAAGGACATACCATCCACAAGCTTGGAAGATAGATGCTCTCTCATTCAACTGGAACTTCCTAAAAATCTATGCATTCCCACCTCTGCCACTGATGACCTCAGTATTACTAAAGATCAAAGCAGAGAGACCCAAGGGGATCCTAATAGCTCCAGACTGGCCAAGACAACACTGGTATCCACTACTACGGAGCATATGTCACACCAAGAAGTGGGCCCTTCCCCAATGGCCCCTACTTTGACTCAACACAACTTCAAAACAGTGCATCCAAACCTTCAGGCACTGCAGCTAACAGCCTGGGAGATCCCATGAATAACCTCAATCTATCTCTCCAAGGAAGTTCAGCGGATATTAACAGAGGCTCGAAGACCATGCACCAGAAAGGTTTACTTAGCAAAATGGAAGAGATTCAGCATTTGGAATACCAGCAAGGGACATGATGCATCATTATTGAACATCCCACTCATCCTGGAATATTTGGCAGATATGCTACAGAATGGACTCTCATATTCTTCCATAAAGATACATGCTTCAGCTATTTCAGCTAGATATAACACTAATCCGCCTGTCTTCTCACATCCTTTGCTAAGGCAATTCCTCAGGGGAATCAAGAACATTAAGCCACCAAGAAAGGCTCCAGTGCCAGCCTGGGACCTCAACTTTGTCCTAGAAAAACTGACTCTCCCTCCATTTGAGCCAGCAGCTTCAGTCGACTTACAATTTCTCTCATGGAAGACAGCTTTCCTGTTGGCAATTACCTCAGCAAGAAGGGTTTCGGAACTACAGGCCCTAATGGCAATACCACCGTTCATAATCTTTCACAGGGACAGGGTCTCATTAAGGACCAACCGTACCTTTATGCCAAAGGTGGTATCTAGGGTTTCTTTAAATCAAGCTATTCATCTGCCTGCTTTCTTCCCCAATCCTGAGAACAAAGGGGAAAGACTGTTACATACTTTGGACATTCACAGACAACTTTGATACTACCTGGACAGAACCAAGACCAGTAGGAAGTCTGAACAACTTTTTGTAGCTTACGCCCCTGCAGTCCAAGGAAAAGCAATTTCAAAACAGACTATTTCAAAATGGATTGGACATTGCATCAGATTCTGTTATTCCTTTCATGGGAAGACTGCTCCTGCCAATGTCAGACCACATTCCACCAGAGCTACAGCCACCTCTACAGCATTTTTAAGAGGGGTGCCTACAAAGGACATTCTAGAAGCTGCTACATGGAGCTCCGTGCATACATTCTCCAAACACTACAATCTCCCTCTATACTCCAGATCCAGAGCAGGCTTTGCTTCGGCAGTCCTGCAGGGTCTGATTGCCACACCATCTTTTTCCTAGAGCATTCCTCCTCCCCCAGCTAAGCTATGGTATTCTACCCATATGTTATGACTGCAGTTGCATTCTTGAAGGACATAGTACAGTTTTGTACCTACCATAAATGTGGATGTCCGATAGATATGCAACTGCAACCGGATTTTCCCTCCCTCCATACCCCTCTTTGCCTAGGGTCCACTCCTATCCCTGTTTCTCTTAGCTGGGGATATCTGTTATGGTGTATCTGTTTATTGCTTACTTATTTGTCTGGAATCCTGTTTTTGTCTTCCAATTTGATTACAGCCTTCCTTGGAGGGCACCTGGCATCTGTGGCAAGAAACACTGAAGAAAATGGCGTCGGCTGATGCTTATGTACTCCAGCTGCTCTGACGTCGGAGAGAAATGCGACATCAGCCGACGTCGGACCCAGACTTTGGAATCCGGCCGACCGAGGGCTGCCTGAGGCAGGACAACCCATATGTTATGACTGCAGTTGCATATCTATTGGACATCTACATTTATGGTAGGTACAAAACTGTACTTTCTCTGTCCTCAATGTCACTACTATGACAGCCAGACAGTATCTCAGATTATTGGGTCATATGGCTTCCACTATTCCAGTGCTGCCATTGGCAAGACTCCAGATGAGAAAACTGCAGCGGTACCTGAGGTCCACATGGACCCAACACTCCCAACCCTTGAACTTCAACATTGCATTCCTTCCATGCCTGAGGAAGGAGATCCTTTGGTGGTTGGACCAAGTCACACTCAACCCAGGACTTTCCTTACATCCCCTTTGCTTAGTTCAGCAGATGTACACAGATGGCTCAGATTTGGGCTGGGGAGCTGCTTTGGGCAGCCTCAGGCTGCAGGATACACGATCAGACACCTTCAGGTGAGAAAATATCAACATTAGGGAAATGAGAGCGATCCTATTTGCCTTGAGAGCCTTCCTATATAGCCTAAAACAAGGACCCCCTGAAATTGTTCACAGACAACACTACAGTTTTATGTTATGTGAACAAATGGGGGGGGACATAATACCACTTCATATACAGACTTGCATTCCAAGCCTGGGATCTGGCGGCCCAACAAAGTCACCCTGCAGGTAGTTTATATCCCTTCAGCACAGAACACTCATGCAGATATTTGGGCAGAACCATGTCACAGTCCCACGAATGGATGTGTTCCTGGACATTGTCCACAAGTGGGGTACACCTCAAATAGAGCAATTTGCCTCCCCTCTGAACAGACAACAGCCAATGTTTTGCACCAGGCTACCCAGTCCCGTAGCGAGGGCAACGGACACCTTTTCAATCTCATGGAAGGGGATATTTCTCTATGCACCCCCCCTTCCCACTACTTCAAAATGTCTTAGTGAAAATCCAGCTAGGAAAAAAACAAAAATCTTGTTGGTGACTCCCTTTTGGCCAAGACAGCATTGGTTACCCCTCCTCCTGCATCCCCAGCTGGATTCTCTGAACCTAACTCTTTGGGTGATAGAATTTTGATCTCTTACAGACACCTTTGCACCAAGGACATGCTAACAGTCCTGCAGGAGGCCAGGAAACCTAATGCTAGGAGATCTTATCTTGCCTGAATGTAAAAGATTCTCCATCTGGTGTCTACAAAGACAGCTAGACCCACTTCAATGTGAGGTCCCCTTAGTGTTGTCCTATCTGTGTGAACTGTTGCAAGCAGGGTTGGCATATTCCTCTGTTAAGGCCCCCCTTACTGTTATTTTGGCTTGTTTGCCTCTTGACCCTCCTCTAGCGTTGCGTCTTCCTGCAAAGTTATTCCTCAAGGGAATACTGCATGTCACGCCCCCCAGGAGGCCAGCTCCACCTCCTTGGCACCTGAACTATGTTTTAGAGAAGCTCACGGTTGTTCCCATTGAACCAGCATCTCTGAAACACTGTACCTGGAAAACTGTACTCCTGGTGACCCTGGCATCATCCAGAAGAGTGTCAGAGCTCCAGTCCCTCATGGCAACACCTCCCTTTCTCCTCTTCCAGAAGGATAGTGACCCTGAGGGCCAACCCCTCCTTCATGCCCAAGGTGGTCAATGACCTATCCTTAAACCAATGCATTCACCAGCCCAACATTTTCCCACATCCCCAGAATGACAGTGAGAGAGTCTTGCATTCCCTTGATGTTCACAGACAACTTAGATTTTACCTTGACAAGACCAAGTCCATTAGGAAGTCAGAGCAATTTGTCTCCTTTCACCACAGAGCTCTGAGAAAAGTGGTGACATAACAGACTATTTCTGCTTGGATTTTTATGGCTATATCCTTTTGCTACACCTACCAAGAAAACATTTAAATTCAAAAATTAAGGCCCCACTCCACTAGAGCCATGGCTTCATCTGAAGCCTTCTTTAAAGGACTGGACACTGTTTCCATTCTAGAGGCAGCTACATGGACATCTGTCCATACCTTCACTAAACACTACAGACTGGATCACATCTCCAGATCTAGTTTGCTAGGGCAATCCTACATGGCTTCACGGAAAAGACTTTCATGCCACACCCCCATCTTCTCTTTGAGCTTTTGCACTCATCCAAGAGTTTTGAATACTGCAGCATGAGAATAGAAGGACATAGAATAGTTGTGTAAAATCTTACCGTAATCATAGATGTCCTTCTCTTCCTTGTTGCAGTATTCATTCCCTCCATCCTAACCCCCTTTTTCAATTAAAAGTATCCCTTCTTGAATGACACATTATTTGTACAGCTGTCCTGGGACTGGGGTCTGACTGGGGCATTCAGTTCTAGGGAAAGGTACATGCAAACATCACTTTTATGGCCCACGCACCCTCGGCCAATGTCAGACGTACCACGTACATAGCAGTGACTAGAAACTTTTGTACACTGGCCGTACGTTTGGCTAGCTAGCAAAAGATAACCCAAGGGGTTTGAATACTGCAACTTGGAAGAGAAAGACATCTATGGTTATGGTAAGATTTTACACAACTATTCTTTCCCATTTTTGGGGTCTTTGAAATTTGGTTTGACTAAACCACTCCTTTCTCAAGCATTAGAAATGGTTTGATAAGTGCTGTTTACTTAGATTCTGATTGGTAACTCCCAGAATAGTGAATCATTTCCTTTGCCCATCCCAAAGAGAAAACACTCCATGAATGCATATGATTAACTTATTTGTAAATGGACAGGTTCAGAGATCATTCCATGCCAACTAGCATAAGAAATGCCATGTACTGAAAACCAGAAATACAGTGTACTACGTCCGTTATACACAGTGTAATTATATTATAGGATTAAAATACTGTAGTAAAGAGGTACAGTTAAGAACTGTTATGAAGTTATAACAAGTCCCGTGTTGTATGTGTGCAGTTATGAAAGGAAAAAAAAAGAAATTCCAAAGTTCTATAAGTATGGTAAATAAAATGAAACAAAACATTGCCATGGGAAACTTTGCACCCAGCCTCCTCCACCCTCTTTACTTATCTACTGACAGTCACACAACTGTGACCATAGTGCAGACTCGTAAACATTGCTATACTCTATTATGACATGAAGCATCCAGGGGACATGTTTAACATTTCATATGTTCGGCTAACCAAAAGGAAAAATGTGTGTGTATATGTGACTGCGTCTGTGCATGAGTTTGTCAACTAATCAAAATAAAAAAAAAATGGTCAAAAGTAAAGTTATTGAACCACAGCTGAGGGAAACACACCTAATCATACAATCACTAAAATAAATAAGTCATAACTAGTGTGTTATCTTTGTTTATTTACTCATGAAATAAGTTTTTTTTTTTGCATGGGTAAGACCCCCTGCACCTCCCATACCCCCTTGTTAAGTAAAAATATCGACTCCGAGATTGCAGTACAGAAGTGGCAAATTCTCCATTCCTGCTGTACCACTGTTTTGCACAAAAACATACCAGCAGTGCAGTTTACGTTCAACTGAATGCTTCATCACTTGTAGCACAACTTATCTTTTTTCAACCATCTGAAATTTGGACCACTTGCATGTAAATTTTATATATATATATATATATATATATATTTAGGCCCTGCATTTGAGCAGGTTTCTGGTTGTTTATGCATAGTGCAGCACTGGCGCAGTTGTGTGCCAGAGCCAGACAGTTAAATTCAACAAATTTTCCCTAAAACCCAGACAGAAATATCCATCCACTGAGCTCCTCCATGATCGATTATAAATAGCCACCTCTAGTGACGACAGTCTTCAAACTAGCGTTATGGACAGTTGGACTAGCCTTTTTTCTCCTGCCATCCCTGTTGACTTGGGTCTCTTGAGGTAGTGTAGGAATTGCTTCATGTACACAGACAACCCTCTAGTAATAACACACTGTAGTACAGAGTGAGAGAGATATATTTACACCAAACTTCTAGAATCCATGATGTCTGTCACTGAAAACAGTAACATGGAGAAGGTTGTCAACACCCACCACTACACATACTCATAGTACCACTGCTGGTACACATAGCACTACTCATACACACAGTACGTGGAGATTCTCTCGAAAAACTTACTGAAACAACAGAGAACTCCAAAACACAAGACTGTTTCAAGTAACACAGTCCCCACAGCACCCATGACACACAGCAACAGTGGTGTATCACCCACCCCCCCCCAAGCCAGGAAGGTGCAACACTCAAAAAACACATTTTCTTGTTATTGGAGACTCAGTAGTGAGACACACGGATGTCCCACTCACCAGGTTGGACAAGGAGAAAGTCACGGTCAGTTGCCTGTCCATTGCCAGGATTCATCAGATTATGCATGCATGCATGCACGCAAACATTTTCACTCTTTTTTACAAGACTCATTAATATTTATAATTCATACTCAATATACATGCATCTTTTTCCCCTAACGATCGTAAACATTACCCAGTAGAAATGCAACAAAGCTAAAAATACAATTGAGCTTTTTAATCCTAAGCTCCTTTTTTATAATATACAACATGCCTTTTCACAGGATTGTCTTGAAACCCATATAAAAAAAAAAAAAAAAACACTAAAAATTAATTTTAATAAATCCTTTTCCAAGCTCGCTGGTAAAATAAACACATTTCCTAAACATCTTAATTTGTCTGAAACATAACTATGTATCAAATGAACATTTTTTAGAATATGATAACTTTAAAGTTTTCTATATCTTTATAGTTTTTTTTTACAACTTCCAAACTTTTGTTCCATTGACTAATTTCATTTTGCTCCTTTCCGAATTTAGTTCCTAGCAAATGTTTTTCTAATTAAAAAAAAAATCCCTGCTATTTCCACACACTCCCCTTAACATTTGTTTATAGCTTTATTTTTAACCCACTCATTTGTAACCAATGTGCCACGTCCATTACAGCTTCTTAGGTTCATAGGTGTTCACTAGAGTAATGACCACAAGGGCCTTTTTAAGCCTAGCCATGCATCCCAAATCTCCGAGATCTGATTCCCTTGATTTTTAACAATTATCACTAATTAATCCGCATAAGCCAATAAAATAAGTAATTTTATCTTTTCTTTGAACACAGCCTCTCTTTCTTTTACCTACCTTTCAGCTCCATAAACTAATGCACTCAAAACAAGAGGAAATGAGTTTCCACTTGAGACCCCTGTTTTAACCCCTCTTTTAATCATAATATTCTTACTAAGCCATCCATTTACCACCACTCTGTTCAGTAAATTACTGTAAATCAGTGTAGTTAATCTTACTTCTTTCCAAAACCATATTGTTGCAAAATATCAAACTTTACCTTTTATCTAATGTCATCATATGCATGTGATGTCTTTTTTGCCCGTTTCTCAACCATTGGGCCTCAGATCTGATCCTAAGATCGGATTTTGACTACTTCTTAGGCTTTGGATCTGTAGCTCAAGAACCTCACTTTACCCATAATCCTCTCCCAAGTCCCAGATTAGTTCGGATCTCATGTGCCGCTTCCAGCAGTCAAACATGGTTGACATGGCTCAAGTTCTTAGTAGATACGTATTAATCCTTTTTTGGTAGTCTTACCTCTTTCTTTTCTCATGTAATTTAGTTTATTTCTTATTCTTACCTCTCCTGTTTAAAAAAAAAAATCTATATTTATATCTGTATGTGTGTGTGTGTGTATGTGTATGTATATATATATATATATATATATATATATATATATATATATATATATATATATACACGTACATACATGCATACAGTTATATAGGCTTTTCTGGCAGTTAGTGCTATTGCTTAACTCTAGGCCTCACACCTTTCCCCCTTATCTTCTTTTCTTCTAGTTTACTAATAGTTCTTTTTACCATCATTGGTATTTCTTATCCTAAATCTTTGGGAGTTCTTTAATTACCATTGTTGATATTTTTGATGTTCATCGTGTTTCACTGTTGCAGTCATTACAATTGGGTTATCCTGCTGGCAGGCTACCCTCAGTCGGCCTGAATTCCAAAGTCTAGGTCCAGCATCGGTTGCTGTCACCTCCTCCCTGATGTCAGTGCACCAGGGGTATAAAAGATGCAGCCGACGCCATTTTCTTCAGTCTTTCTTGCCGCGCGGTGCCCGAAGCAAAAGCAGTTTGCAAGTGCCAGTCGGCCGACTCCTGAGATTTTCAAATTCGAATTTCAGATCCGAAGTCTTCATTAAAGCTAAGTACCCCGTTGGGGAAACTTTTTTCTTGCTCCAGACCGATGTCAGAAAAAGTTAATAATTGTATTTCTTGTGGGAAGCAAATACCTCAAAAGGATTTTCATTCTTACTGTATTCCTTGCCTAGGCCCTGACCACAATGTTGCTAGATGTCAGTTTTGTGCTAGATTTAACCAACGCATTACTAAGCTTCGGTACGATTTTGCATTCCATTACTTTGGCAGAAGATTCAATTATATAATGCCATCGGAACAGCCGACTACCGGAGTTTATAAAAAGCACAAAGAAAAAGACATCCGAGATCCAAAACAGACGACGAGGCTTCCACTAGACCTGTCGCCGGTTCTCAGTGAGGCGCTTTCGCAGCCCCTGACGCCCGCTACCTCAGAGTCACAAGCCGCTTCCGACTCCCACGTGGAGCCGACTAGGCCGCTGGAAAGTTTTGGACACTCGGAAACTATTCCCTCAGATAGGTCCAGAGCCGCTGAGCAGGCATCGGCTTCTGAGGGTGTTTTCAGGCCTACACAGTTATGTGAAACCTACTTCAGCTTCAAAGGCAAAGACTAAAGCAGCTCTAAAGACAAAGAAACAAGTACAGCATTCTCCTGGACAGGCCACCATGCCTAAAAAACGGATGCTTAAAATGGCCAAAGACCTAATTACTTTGATCAGGGGTTCCCATCCCCCCATCCTGATAAGAGGCCTAGTTAAGAGATAGAATATGAATCTTCAAACCAGGTTTCCATTTCCCCTGATTCCTCCTCAGAACAGGAATATTCTGTTCCTCCCTATGAGGATTCTGATGCTGAAAAATCTATCCCTTCAGCCTCTCCTCCTAAGGATTATTCTTTTGGGGAGACACTGCATACTATGAAGGAGCATTTCCACTGGGAGAGCCAAGATTACTCAGAATCCAAGAAAAGGCTCAGAGACTTCCTTTTATTGCCTCAGCACAGGCCCCTTGTTATCCTACCTGTTTTAGACATTGTAGATTATGTATTTTCAGAGTCCAGTCTAGCTCCAGACTCTTTACCACCAGCCCCTGTTAAGCCAGACAGATACTATAGGGTTCCTGATTCACATACATTTATTGATAAAAACTCTGCTGCTGACCCAGAAACCATCTCTCAGGGTCCCAAAGGGGTCAAGGCTTCCACTGCAAAAAACCCTATCCTCTCTGATAGGGATTCTAGGGCCCTGGACAGATGGGGTAAAAAGATTTATACTTCTGCTACCTTGGCTGTAAGAGCTTTAAATTGCCAATTTCATATGCTTAAATGTCAGCAATATCTTATGTCAGTGCTTAAACAGAAAATGTTAACAAATTCAGAATGTGCAGAAAACAAAGAAATGCAGGATTTATTGCATGCAGCTGAACAAGTGGGAAAGCATACATTGCAATGTGGTTTTGATTCTCTAGAGGCCTCCTGCAGGGCCGCTGTTACAGGTTCTGTCATTAGGAGGCATGCTTGGTTAAAAGAACAGAATCTGCCTGATCATGTTAAAGCAAAACTATTAGATGCTCCATTACAGCATGATACTTTGTTTGGTGTTAAAGCAGAAGAGGTATTGAAGAAAATGGAGGACAAAGCAGAAGAGGTGTTGAAGAAAATGGAGGACAAAGCTAAATCTATGCAAACAGTCAAGGATTTCTTGCAGGTACAGCCTCCCAGATTTAGCAGGAAATGGCCTACAAAGAATTGGTCCTTTCCAGTGTCAGACAGGCCAAAAAGAGGCAGATACAGACTCCCCAGAGGCAGATCACAGCCTCAAGGCTCATACAGGCCTAAACAATGGGGTGCTTCTACCTCCAAAAGCGGAGAGGAAAAATCACAGCCATACAGGAAACAGTCTCAATGACTTTCCCCTGCCAGCACCAAGCACTTATCTTCTGGCAGCCTCTTTTGGGGGAAAACTAGCACTTTTTTCACAAAATTGGCACATGATCACCCAGGACAAATGGGTCCTAAATATAGTATCACAAGACTACAGGTTCCACTTTCACACCCTGCCAAGGCCAAACGGTATGCCAGACCTGCCACTCAATCAATGGGCAGAGGCACAAAAACAAGTTTCATCCCTCATGGACATGAGAGCTATTCAATTAGTACCACAGCAAGAGCAGGGACTAGGATTATACTCAAGGCTATTCTTGGTGCCCAGAAAGGACAAAGCCTGGAGACCAATACTGGACTTGTCTATCCTAAACACATTCCTGGATATTCCAAAATTCAAAATGTTAACTCTGCAGCAGATTCTGCCGATGCTGGGCAAGAGGGCTTGGCTTGTGACTTTAGACCTAAAAGAGGCATACCTGCATGTCCCAATCACACAATCATGCAGAAGATACCTCAGATTTATAGCTTGCTCAATGCATTACCAATTCTCTGCACTGTCCTTTGGCTTATCTACTGCGCCCAGGGTCTTCACAAAATGCCTGGCACCAGTGATTGCCTTTTGCAGACAAAGAGGAATACAAATATATCCTTACTTGGATGACTGCCTTATTCAAGCAGAGAACAAGAATATTCTACTACAGCATCTGGCGTTTGTAAAAAGAGTACTAACAGGTCTAGGGTACACAGTAAATGAAAAGAAATCAAAACTCGTACCCTCTCAAGAGATATTATTCCTGTGTGCAAGCTTAAATACAACTGCCCAGATGGTTTGTCTCACGCCAGACAAACACAGACAACTGACTATTTATTTCAAAATGTTGGCAACAAAGACTCAGTTATCTGCAAGAAAAATTCTGCAGGCTTTGGGCTTCATGGCATCCTGCATTCTGCTAATTCCATATGCAGGACTGCATATGAGGAAACTTCAGTGGTATCTAAAAAGTGTTTGGACTCAACATTGCCACAGCCTGGAAACAATAATTACCCTCATTCCCTGCCTGCAACAGGAGTTTTGATGGTGAGCAAAAGCCTGTCAACACAACATGGGACAGCCATTCACCTTGCCCAAAGCCAGGCAGACATTGACAACAGATACATCAGATTATGCCTGGGGGGCCCATATGGCAGGAAGATGTAGTCAGCGCACATGGTCGTAAGTCAAATGCATCTACATATCAATCAAAAAGAGATGCTAGCTGTTCAGAACGCCCTGACAGCCTTCAAGGATGTACTTCATCCAGGACACCTACTGATAAGGACGGACAATACTACAGTTATGTGGTACATAAACAAGCAGGGAGGCACACATTCCTACCCCCTCTGCACACTAGCCATGAACTTGTGGGACACAGCATTGACTTACCAAGTACATCTGCAAGGACAGTTTACGCCAGGAAGGACAAATACTCTGGCAGATGAACTAAGCAGAAACCTAATGGATCCCCACAAATGGAAATTGGATCCACAAGTCTTCACCATGATAACAAGGAGCTGGGGATGCCCGGACATAGACCTATTTGCGTCCCCTCACAACTAGCAACTACAGAAATTCTGCACAAGGACTTATCACAAGCAAGCATGGAAAGTGGATGCTCTATCTTTCAGCTGGAAAGACCTAACAGTATATGCCTTTCCTCCTCTGCCTCTCCTCCCCAAGGTACTCCTCAAGGTCAGACAAGAGAAACCAAAAATGATGCTGATTGCCCCAGACTGGCCCCGCCAGCACTGGTACCCAATCCTAAAGAGCTTGTCTCAATGACCAGCTTGGGCATTACCTCAAATTCCTCACTTATTGACCCAACAAGACAGTCAAATACTGCACAGCCAACTCAGGACCTTAAACCTGGCAGCATGGCGGATAATGCAGCCAGTCAAGGCACACCTCTCTTTAAAGCAGTGATTGGTGTTATTTTGGAGGCCAGGAGGCCTAGCACCAGAAATTCTTATGCAGAAAAATGGAAGAGATTCTGTGCTTGGAACCAGGCACAAGGTTTTGACACCATTGTTCCAAATATTCCTCAAATTTTGCAATACTTAACTGAGATGCTTGATAAAGGCCTTTCTTTTTCATCAATTAAAATTCATGCCTCTGCCATTTCAGCTCATTGCAATACAGAACCACCTATTTTTCACATCCATTACTAAGGCAGTACCTCAGAGGGGCCAAAAACATAAGACCTCCAAGGAGAGCACCAATACCTGCATGGGACCTCAAATATGTCTTGGAAAAACTCACACTGCCTCCGTTTGAACCAGCCTCTGCAGCTGATATTAAATTCCTATCCTGGAAAACGGCTCTACTCCTAGCAATAACCTCTGCTAGACGAGTCTCAGAGTTACAGGCACTCATAGCTGTGGAACCTTTTATCATTTTCCATCCTGACAGGGTTTCTCTGTGGACAAACCCTACATTTATGCCTAAGGTAGTGTCCAGTGTGGCCCTTAACCAAACAATTCATTTGCCTAACTTTTATCCAAACCCACAGAATAAGGGTGAGAGAATTCTGCATTATTTGGACATTCACAGGCAGCTACGCTTCTACTTGGCAGAACCAAAGCTTTCAGAAAGACTGAACAACTTCTAGTGGCATATGCTGCAGGATCACAAGGAAAGCCTATCTCAAAGCAGACTATTTCAAAGTGGATAGGTCACTGCATTCGTTTCTGCTATTCACAGCATGGCAAATCAGTGCCTAAGGGCATTAGGCCACATTCAACCAGAGCAGCAGCCACTTCAGCAGCCTTCCTCAGAGGAGTACCAACCAAAGACATCTTAGGGGCTGCAACTTGGAGTTCAGTGCATACTTTTACAAAGCACTATCATTTACCTCTCTACTCTAAATCCAGGGCAGGATTTGCCACTGCAGTTCTGCAGGGCCTGATAGCCTCTCCTAATCCTATTTAGCACCAGCCTCCCAACCTTAGCTTTGGGATTCAACCCAATTGTAATGACTGCAACAGTGAAACATGATGAACATAGTACAGTTGTGTACCTACCATAAATGTAGATGTTAAGAGTGTATTCACTGTTGCAGTCCAGGTTACCCGCCCACCATCCCCCTTTTCCTTTGCTGGGACTTATCTGTACTTCTCTATTCTATACAACCTATGTGGTGTATTTGCTTGTAGATGAAGGAAAAGTTGTTTTTTTGTGCATGCATGCTCATTAGCATAACTTAGCCTACCATTTTAGGGGCACCTGACATCTGCGGCAAGAAAAACTGAAGAAAATGGCGTCGGCTGCATCTTTTATACCCCTGGCGCACTGACGTCAGGGTGGAGGTGACAGCAACCGACGCCGGACCTAGACTTTGGAATTCAGGTCGACTGCAGGTAGCCTGCCAGCAGGATAACCCAGTCGTAATGACTGCAACAGTGAATACACTCGAACATCTACATTTATGGTAGGTACACAACTGTACTTTCTCTATTATTGTATTGGCAGTTTTCTGGTTTAGTTTTCCTCGTTGCCTGCATTATGTCTGATAAACCTAATGGGTTAAGAAAATGCTCTTCATGTCAGCATAAAATGCCTAACTCTGATGCCCACTCAGAGAATATATATTGTCATGGGTTTGCACATTTTGAGGTTGCATGCGTTTTGTTCCATCTTCAACCACAGACCATTGTTTAAGCACAGGAACAAGTTAGATGTCCTTCTGATCCATCTGTTGCGGTATTCTTGCAATGAGGGAGTTCTCCGCCATAGACGACCCAACGTCATCCATTATACAAAAGTCTTTCACTAGTATAGGTGCGTGGTGCATCGCACATAAGCTGCTGTTGTACATCAGCCATAAAATTGAAGTATGCATGCACTAGAACTTCTCTGCCACCAGTCAGAATGCCACCTTCAAATGTCTGTCCACTTGCTGAGCTGATAGCAATGTTCCAGAGATTTTCTCAGATAAGTGCCTTGTTGTGGAAATCTTGTTTCTTTTGCTACTGTTTTGTGGTAGGGTTTGTGTCATCCAGAAAGGCAAATGCCAGTGTTGAAGACCAATTTCACATAAAGATAGCCATCTGCAGTGTTTGTTCTGCCTAAGGCCTATCCATGACTACAAATTCTATCCCATTTGCCAGGCCTTTGTGTCCAAGACCCTAAGAAGTAGACTTTCCTCCTTAGCCATTTATTTGGAAAACCAGCACTTAAAGTGACTAGCTAAAAGCACAATGGAGGGATCTTCAAGGACCGAGGTCAAGTTAGTCGCAAAGCAGAAGGCCAAAAATTCGAGGCCTGAAGCTTCTGCTGTGCCTCTTACCACTGGCGTCTCCCCTGAGGCGCTTGAGAGCCCGGAGATACTTACGGTTCCTGGTTCCACTTCACAGGCTAAGCCTGATGTTGAGGCTGCCTTGGCTCTGACCACAGGCATGTCCTCAGAGGGTGAGCAGGCATCCGTCTTGGATATACAGAGTGAACGGAGGCTCGTGATAACAGAAGGCCCTAAGGGGATACCTCAGATCTTGGTGCAGGAGGAAATTCATTCGGACATTATTGAATGTAGGCTGTGTCCAGGCATCCTATGTTACATAGGGCACACCTGCATCAAAAGAAGAAGCAGAAGTCTAAACACTTGTCCCCTTCAAAGGACCCTCACAGTGATTGGTAGCAATTCACCCAAGGCATTTTCAAGGCCCTTAAGCCCCCTTCAGGTGTTTCAGCCCCCTCACAGGTTCTCTATATAAAAGGGTTGGGGAAGAGGTTTCTTCAGATGGAGAGGCTTCCTCAGAAGAGGGGAGTCTCTGGCCTGTTTCTCACAGATCCCCTCCCCTCTAGATTATACCTCACCAGAGGAGGCCTGCAGTGGAACTGATTCACCCATGGAGGAACTCTCTTTTGGAGAGACTGTAGTCAAAATAAGAGATCATTTCAAATAGGATAGCACTTAAGTATCTGAAGTTCAAAAGAGATACTACGACCTTCTATAGCTGGAATCACCCAGCCTTTCAGCTGTTCCTCCTGTATTACCTGCCTTTCTAGACACCTTTGCCTTTGCCTCCCAAGCCCTCAATTCCCAGCCTCCAGCCCGTAAGAAGCCAGATTGATTTTACAAGGTCCCTGAGGACTGCAAGTTAGTTATTTATTTATTCCTATTCCTAGCAAGTTCCTATTTAAATGCCCCTCAGCAAAACCATCGGTTATTTCAGTGGTTTCAGACAAGCCATCCAGGTTACTTCCTCCAACCTCTCTCCTTCCTTCAAATATGGACAGAGGATCCTGGAAAAGCTGGGCAAGAAAGTCTACACTTCAGCCACCTTCTGTATGTTAACTCTTCAAACTCTGTTCCCCCTTATTTTGCCACAGACCTACTTGGCTTCCTTGGATGTCAAAGATGCATACCTACACATTCCCATCTACCTTAACTGCAGGAAGTTTTTATGTTTCTCTGTGGCTTCCTGGCATTTTCAGATCTGTGCCTTGCCCTTTGGACTTTCTACGGCACCAAGGGTATTTACAAAATGTCTAGCCCCTGTGATTGCCCACTGCAGGCTTCAGGGCATCCATGTTTTCTCTTACCTGGATGATCTCTTCTTTATGGCAAGCTCCCCAGAGATCTTAGAGGAAAACATCCTCTTTGCCTTTTCTCTTCTACAACATCTGGGGTTCACTGTAAACCACAAAATGTCCATTCTCACCCCCTCTCAGGATCACACTTTCCGGGGTGCAGGAAGCAGACAGACCTCATGAGGGTCTCTCTTCCCCCTCAGAAGCCGCAGGACCTCACTTCTTTTTTCAAAAACCTTCTGCCTCATCACCACATTTCAGACAGAGAGTTCCACAGGGTTTTGGGATTCATGGCATCCACTATTCCAATGCTAACTTTGTCAAAACTTCACATGTGAAAACTCCAGTGCTTCCTAAAGTCAGTTTGGATGCAACATTTGCATTGTCTGGATTTTCTAATTCCTGTCATCCCCTGTCTGAAGAGGGAATTACAGTGGTGGATCCAACAAGTGTCACTCAACCCAGGACTCCCTTTGCATCCTCTGCCACCAGTCCAAGTACTGTTCAGAGTCGCTCAGATGTCGGCTGGGGGGCAGCTTTCAAAAATTTCAAAGCTCAAGCGGTATGGTCCCCCCAAAGGGAACACCAGTGTAAGGGAGATGAGGGCACTGCTGCTAGCCATTCAGACCTTTCATCCTCTCTTCCTTCCAGGACCCTTAAAGCTGTTCACAGACAATATGACAGTCCTCTGGTAAGTGAACATGCAGGGGGACCAAATCCTTCCTACTTTGCAGGTTGGCACTCCAGGTTTGGGAGCTGGCAGTCCAATACCAGGTGACTCTTCGGGCAGTGTATCCAGCCAAAACAGTATGGCAGACACTTTGAGCAGGTGCTTAACATAGTCCCATGAATGGATGCTTTAAAGGGATGTGTTTCTGAACATTATCCACTAGTGGAGTATACCTCAAGTAATTCTCTTTGCCTCCCGCATAAACAGACAACTTCCACAATTTTGTGCCATAGTTCCACACTCTCTGGTTTGGAATGTGGATGCCCCTTCATTCTCTTGGAAGGGAATGTTTCTGTATGCATTTTCCCCTTCTGATCATACCAAAAGTCCTGTTCAAAATTCAGCAGGACAGACATCTTGCTACTGACTCCCTTTTGCCAAGACAGCATTGGTTCCCTCTTCTGCATTTAGCCAAGGGCATTCACCACAAGTTACCTCACAGGGTGGACCTTCTCACTAAAGACAAAGGAATTCTCATCCATCCCCACTTGTCTACCCTCTAGTTTATAGGTGTTTACTAGCCTTATGACTACAAGGGCATCCCAAATCTCTGACGAGTTATGATATATTTGATAAGTGTAAGCATGGGCCTGGGAGAGGAACCATTCACAGGTTACCTGTTTGCATCAGAGACATAGGTGCCAAAACAGGGATGAATTTCCTGTTTGCCATCCAGTTGTCCAAGTTACACTTGAATTGGATTAGGGAGGAACCCTGCTTCACATGGATGGGGAGCCTATTCCATAGATGGGGTAGTCTCTGGGATACATACCCATCTCTCCAGTAGGTCCTATTTATATCACAGGTAAGGTTTAAGTCTTTAGAACGGGTAATTCTGGTACTGTTTGTTTTGTGGATATGCAGGCGTTAGATATGGTTAGAGTGGGGTCTGACAATGCCCTATATGCCAGACAGATCTCTCTTCAAAAGCCTGTAGGAGACAGTACAGGGATAGGGCCTTGAGATGGTCTGCATAGGACGCATTACTTAAGCCCTGTATTTTTTAGTGAGAAACCTATGTGGATATTCCAGTTATTGGATATGCCTGGTTAGGTACATACCAAAGGGAGCATTGTACTCAATGATAGGTCTGATGAATGCCAAATACTGTGGAACAATGACTTCATTGGACTTTGATGCCATGCCTTTGTTTATAAGTTGCGCAACATAGAATGATTTCCTCACCACTGTAGACAAGTGATGATCAAAGGCTAGATTACTGTCTATGCGTGTCTCTAAGTCCCTGACTACTGAATCAACTCTAAGGGGTGTGTTATCAATATGATAGTTACCAGGGATGGATGACTTCCAAAAGGATACTATTATGCTTTTTTTGGCACTTAATTTTAGTCCATGACTCTGGCCATAGTTGTTTGTCTGTGTCAGGCTCTTCTGGAGAACATTTGTGTCAGTTTGAGATTCAGTGACCGCTCCTAATTTGCAGTCATCTGCAAATTTAGTCAGCCAGAGACCACTGACATTGGGCTTGACTCTATAGGTGATAGGGTTTTAATTCCTTTCAGACACCTGTCCTCTGAGGACATTGTAAGGGTCCTACAGGAGTCCAGGAAACCCAATACCAAAAAATCTTACGTGTCCAAGTACAAGAGATTTTCACTTTGGTGTCGCTCACAAAACCAGGATCCACTGTCAGTGGAAGTCCCCATGGTTCTATCCTACTTGTGTGAATTGCTCAATGCTGGCTTGGGCTACTCTTCATTGAAGGCCCATGTGTTGGCTATTTCTACCTGTCTGCCTCTACCCCCCCCCCCAGCTAGCAGATTTGAAGCTAACTAATTTCTTAAAGGTGTCCTTCACATTAGACCTCCCAGTAAACCTATCCCTCCTCCTTGGGATCTTAATTTTGTACTCGAAAAATTGACTGCCCCCCCCCCCACACCCTTTCGAGCCATTGTCATCAATGCCCCTGCAACACTGCTCCTGGAAAAATGTACTTCTCCTAGCAGTAACCTCTGCCAGACATGTGTCTGAGTTCCTCTCAAATATACAGATTTTCACAGAATGTCCAGATTTTTGCCTCGTATTTTTGGTTAATATTTTTATAAAATTGTGGTTTTCTGGCAAATTAGCAACAAATCATTAAAGATTGAAGTTAAAAAATAATGATCGACTTTTGACTTTCAGACTTTATATCTTTTAGAAAATTCATGCTAATGCAAAACCTGTTATTCTGTCAACTTTCTAAGTTTGTAAGAGCAATATTCAAAAATTGTCCCAATTTTTGGTATTTTGTCCCAGTTTTATTTATGGCTTTGCCCAGATTTCTTGCTCTACGAAGTTGAGACATCTCCAGGCCCTAATGGCTTCTCCTCCCTTTTTGTTTTTTTCATAAAGTCAGGGTGTCCTTGCTTACTGACCCTTCCTTTATGTCCAAGGTAGTCAGTGAATTGTCACTCCACCAGTCCATTCATTTACCTACCTTTTTTCCTTGTCCACAAAATTCTAGTGAGAAGGTGTTGCACACTCTGGATGCACATAGCTAACTTAGATTGGTCTTGTCTAAGTAAAATCTATCAGGAAAACAGACCAGCTTTTTGTCTCCTATCATCCCAGGGCTCTAGGATTACCTGTTTCCAAGCAGACTTTTTCTACTTGGATTTCTAAGACTATTTCATTCTGTTAGAAAGACCCTTTCTTCTTCTGTAAAAGCCCATTCCACTAGGGCTGTAGCTTCATCAATTGCTTTCTTCAAGGGATTAGGTACTAGCTGTATTTTCGAAGAGGCTGTCTGGACTTCGGTGCATACATTCACTAAACATTACAAATTGGATAGCATTTCTAAGTCTAGGGCAGGTTTTACCAGAGCCATACTCCATGGCTTTCTGGAGAGTTCAACTGCTTCTTCCTCTATCCTCTCCTCATGAGCTGATGTACTCTCCCTCATGTTAAGAATACTGCAACAGTTGAATAGAAGGACATAGTATAGTTGTGTAAAATCTTACCATAATGATAGATGTCCATCTCTTCTCTGTTGCAGTATGGCAGTCCCTCCCTCCTTCTCCCTCTTTGTTTGGTTCTTTACCTTGGTCATACCATACTTTCCGCAGGCTGACTTTCCTCCTGGGACAGTCAATTCTGAGGTTGGCGCATGCGTACGTCACTTTTATCACCAACTTATGAGACCAGCCTTTGTGCAATGTACCATGCACCCTACAGTAGTGAAAGACTTTTGTATACTGGCCGATGTTGGGTCACCTATAGCGGAGAACTCCCCCATTTTAAGAATACCGCAACAGAGAAGAGAAGGACATCTATCCTTAAGGTAAGATTTCACACAAATATTCTTTTTTAAGGGTTTACTTCCTACTTCCTCTTGTTCAGTGTCTGGAGTTTCCCACTCTTCAAAGAAGCCAGTAGAAAAATGTCAGGGGAAGGAAAGAGAGAAGTCCAAAGAAAAGCCCAGGGAGTTGAGAAAGTGTTCCCTGTTCACTTCCTTCACTTGGATCCAGATTCAACTCAGCTGTCCAGAATACCAAATACCTCGGATACCACACTCTGTTATGCTCTCTCTGGAGCCAGTTTCATCAAGGCTGCACTCTCCATTTTTACAAGTAACCCCAAGTAGGATTTCTAGGCCTCCATCTATCGCCTCATCCTTCAGGTCTACCAAGAGCTTTTCCAAAGCAGATGTGGACAGAATGATGAGAAAATTTCTCAGGACTCAAATTCAGTTGAGAGTACTCCCATTTCTGTCACGCATTAGACCTGTGAGCTTTGGATCATCCCAAATACTGTTAGTTGGCCCTACTTCAGTCCATCCCTCAGCTTCTGAGGTACTGAATGAGAGAATTCCAGGACTGTCCGGGTTGGATCCAAAGTTTTGGCCCTCATCGATTCTGACTTCTTCTCTGATCCAGCCAGTGTTGACCTTTTCAGAGCCAGAGGGATCTTGGAGCCATAGCTTCAACTCCAGATCTGGGGCTAGGGATTTGTCTTTGAGGCTTTCAGAGCCATCCCTTCCCCTCAGGGCTTTGGTGCTAGATAGTTCAGCTCCAACCTCTGTCTACTCAGGGTCATGGCAAAGCCTTGGATTTCTCTAGGCAGGTGGCTTCGGCTCGTACTGGGATAGTCTTGGGCTCTCCATCGGTTTTGCATTTGAGGCAGCAGAGAGAGAGATCTCCACATGACTGGAGTTAGGACATCCTTGCCACTTTGTGTTCTCCCCTCCACAGCTGTTTGCCGTAGGTCTTGAGTCTGCTTATTCTGCTCCATTGGGGCAGCTAGCCCATCCAAGCCTCAAGACAGTCCTTTTGCAGGACCCCCCACACACACACACACACACACACAGTGATACACACACACACACACACACACACACACACACACACACACACACACACACACACACACACACACACACACACACACTTACTTTCAGGTCTTCCTTGGATCATCCTCATGTGGAAGTTCCCTGCAAGTGTAACTGCAGGAGAAGGCACATTGATTCCCCACAGAAATCCTTGACAGATAATACTGACTTTGATAAAGGGAATGGGTACTCCAGATCATCCCTTGAGTATGTCTCACTCAGAGAAATTCTCAAGCTTCAGAAGCAGAAAAGTGGTTTGTCTTCTGAAGCCCCTTCCCAGGAGGAGTCTGTATTTCTTGCGGCTTTCAGAACCATCTCAGCTACATCCTGGGTGGTACCCCTGGAAGACAAAATGATGGATCTCATTTCCCATCAGACTTGGAAGGATCCGGATACCACAGAACCTATTCCTAGAAAGCCAGATAAGTACCTAGTTGCACCCAAGGACTGTGTTTACTGGAACAGTTGATGCTATGGTGGTGGTGGCTGCCACCAAAAAGGAGCTTACTGAGGAAAGTCCTTCTGTCCACCCACCCCAACAGTTGCAGTCCTGAAGAAGAGGGACACAAATGCATATCTGACTTCAAACAGGTTTTGATAGTGGCCTGTGCCACCGCCACCACCTCAGTCACAGAAGGGGGCTGCGAAGGCTCCTCACCTGCTTTGACAATGACAAGCCTAGGAGCGCTGGCTGAAGGCGAGCAAGCATCATCTAAGGCCCTAAACGTGAAGTGCTTTTTTTTCCAATTAGGTAGATCTACTTCAACTTTTCCAAAAGATGGCATAGTGTAGAAATGGCCTGATGACTCACTAAGATGTCTATCTAGAATCTTGGCCCTACTTTTGTTCTGGTATTAAAGTGAGCACAAAACCGAAAGTTGGGGACATCTTGTTCCCATTCCAAACAAGTTAAACAGAAAGAATGAAACTCCCGGTGTACTATCTGCTTGCCACAGCGAAGACAGTTAATAACTTTCTTTGACATTAGTCAAACAGCACATTAAAGGTTCCCCAATGGGCTACTTAGCTTTTAGGAGTCTTCCTTCTCTGGTTCAGACCGACTGACACACTGACTGGCTCTCTGCTTTAGGCTCTGATGGCAAGAAAAAACTGAGGTCATGGTGCTGGCCAACTCCCCTTATACCCAAATGTAGCAACATCAGATAGGGCATCTGCCTGCTCCTGGAGGAGGGAAAAAGAGTCTGTGGTAGTCTGGCTAGCCATGGACTAGGATGGCAGGAAATCTTACAAGTCAGGAATGCAACACTGAACACACTGGAACATCTACATTTATGCTAAGTGTACACAACTGTACTTTCTGGAAATTGCAAGTGGTTACCCAGGACTCCTATGGAGATAGATTCCTCCTGTGGCGGGGGGGGGGAATCTAACTTCAGACGTCACCCACACAGCAGAGGGGGTCTGAAGAACCAAGGTTTAAGAGGCCCATTTTTAGAAAAGCTTTTCTAGTGCCCCTGAGTGGTTTCCCAACTGCTGCGCTGTCTAGGCAGTCGGGGTGTGTGTTTTTCTCTGCACACAGAAACCTAGACGTCCATCACCAATGATGTCCAGGTGCAGAAAATAATTGCTACAAGTTATTTTATTCCCTTTTCCCTTCCTCCCCCCACACAATCAAGAAAAATTCTTGACATAGCAACCTGTCAGAGAAAGGAAGCAGTCTTAGAAATAAAAAAAAGCTGGTAATAAAAAGAGTCATCCAAAAGGTCTCACCAGACTAGTGAGGGTTTGGAACTTACTCAAGATTCTTTTTGGTGCCAAAGAACACTAGGGACCTCAGACCAATATTGGACCTAAGCCACTTAAACCAATTTGCCAGACACTCAAGTTTCTGAATCGTCACAGCTTTCTCCTTCTTTTGAGGATGGATGATTGGATGTTCTTGGTAGAACTTCATGATGCATACTGTCACAGAAAAATAGATAGACATTGCAGGCGATACCTTCGCTTCTAGCTGGGAGCTAGTCATTTCCAGTTGAGAGCCTTGCCCTTTGGTCTCACCACAGCCCCATTGGGTGTTCACCAAGTGTATGGCAGTAGTTGCAGCTCACCTGAGATTTCTGGGATTCCTGGTATTTCCTTATCTTGATGACTGGCTCCTCACAGCTCCCAGCAGACATTTAATAATAATTGCCAGGGACTACCTTCTTCATTTATGTCTAAACCCAAGCATTATACTCAACTACAACAAATCTCATTTCTTCCCCACTCAAGCCCTGGAGTTTATAGGTGCTCACCTCAACATGGATTCTCAGGTGGCAAGACTCGCTCAGTCCAGACTATTCACTTTACAACATCAGGCGACACATCTATTGTCTCTTCAGACACCACCAGCCAAGTTGGTTCTTCATCTTCACAGTTTGATGTTGGCCCACATAACCCTTCTGCCTCTAGCAAGATTCTATGTGGGAGTACTACAGTGGACACTAACATTACAGTGGTCTGTGAATCAACATCCCATGACCTTTCCCATTTGAATCACAAAGATCTGCAAGTAGCATGTTTCCTGGTCAGTTCAAACACCAGATGTCTCTCATGGCCACCCTTTGTCCTACCTTTGCCCATGGCCACGGTGACCACAGATACAGTTGGGGTGTGGAATATATTACCTGGTACAGACGGTCCAAGGCATATGGTCCCCTTAAGGGGCTCACCCAACCATCAGCATCCTAATGATAAGGGCAGTACCCCTAGTTTTGCAGGCCTTTCAAGACATTTTTCGTCGAGGGACAGGTTCAATGCCAACAGACAATACGTCAGTAGTCTGGTACATCAATAAATGGGAGGAACCTGCTGTCATCCCTTGTGTCAGGAGGCAATGAGTGTGTGACAGTGGGGGGATCTCTTCCGACTTTCTTTTGGCAATGCACATTCCAGGGAGGTCCACCATTTTAATAGACAGACTGAGCAGGTCTATTTTTCTTTCTTACAAGTGGTTTCTCATACTTCAATGGCGGAACAGATTTTTGGTTGATGGGGCCAAACCATGTTGCTCTCTCTTCACCTTTGCCCACAATTTTAAATGCAGCAGTTTTTTTTGCCCTAATCCCCTCAGAGAAGGGAGAGTCACTGACGGATGCTCTGATTCAAGATTGGCCCTCCGTCTCTTTTATGCTTAATCTGCCATGTCCCTCATATCAAACTTTTTACAGAAGGTATGTCAGTGGAAGAGCAAGGTTATCCTCACTGGCCCATTCTGACTTTGGCAAGTGTGGTTCCTCTTCCTTTGGCCTCATTCGATATAACTTTCTTGGTTCTGGATCCCTCTTTGGATCTGCTGTCTCACCTGTATGGACTACTTCACCTACACATTCAAACCCCCAAGATAACTACATGGGGTCTCCACTTCCAGGTGTTCTTCCCAGGTTTTGTGTGTCCTTACATCTTCCCAAAAGGACACCACTAGGAAGATGTAGAAGGGGAATTGGAAACAATTCTGTATCTGGGCCAGTGAGATACACCTGGATCCCTTCTCAGCTGTCATTCCTGTGGTACTAGATTTTTTTGGCTTCCGTTTTCCAAAATTGAGCAAGTTATTCCACAGTGTAGGTACAGTTAGCTGCAATCTCCAATCATTACGCAGGTAAAGATCATTTGTCCTTGGCCTCTCTTAACCTATGCAAAGCTTTCCTCAAAGGTACATTTTTACTCAGACCTCCTATCAAGGATCCCACCCCTCCATGAGACGTAACAATTCTTCTCCAGGCTTTAACTCAGTTTCTGTTTGAACCCACTACAAAAGCTGTTTTTAAATTTTTGTCCAGGAAGGCCATTTTTCTAGTTGATATTACATCTAATAGATGAGTATCTGAACTCCAGGCGTTATCTTGATAGCCACCTTATATTGTTTTTCATAAAGACAGGGTTTCTGTCTGCACCAACCCCTCCTTTCTTCTGACAGTAGCTTCTGATTTCACCCTTAACCAGTCCTTTAGCTTGCCAATTTTCTTTCCAAAATCCTCCAGTAAAGAGGAATTTATGCTTCATTTGTTGAATGCACATAGAGTACTGAGATTGTACCTCCATAAAACAAAAACTTTCAGGAAATTGGATCAGTTGTTTATTTTCTTTTTAAGAACTAAATTGGGACAATCTGTGTCAAAGGTCACATTAGCACAATGGCTCGCTGATTGTATTTCTCCTGTTTGTAAACAAAAAGTCTTGACTTTACCAAGACCACCACAAGCATATTCCACAAGATTAGTCTACACTTCCTCTGTTTTTTTTATCCAGAACTTCTATAGATGATATTTATGCACTGCTGCTTGGTCCATTGCTCATACCTTCATAACTCATTACAAATCTGATATCCTTTCTAGGAACAGAAAAGCATTTGGTTCTGCCATACTCTGAAATATCCTCCCATGAAACCACTCTCCTGGCCTTTTCCCTCTCTGAGCTGCAGATACCGTTACTGTCTTAATTCTACAGTTTTCTAATTATTTATTGGTCTGTTTCTTTCCTATACATTGATGTCAAGGGAGAAAACTCAGTATGAGGTAATCTGAGGCTTGGGAGAAGGTTATGAGTAAGGGGAAGAGCTTGAGCTATGGATCAAAAGGCTGAGAAGTGTCGGGAGTCCGAACCAAGACCCAGTGGTTGAGGAAGGATGAAAACAGACAACACAGATGCGTTGTTATAGTAAGGACATAGCATTTGATCTGATGTTGTCAGTCTTCATCTAGTCTTGACTGGGGAGTTACAGTTACAGTTCTCAGAACCGATCCGGCCATTATATAGCTCGCACCAGCCAAAAAACAGTTGAGCTAATAGTCTACCCATAATACCCCTCTCTGTTACCTCAGATCTCATTTGCAACTCTTATAGAAAGACACGTCAGCCAACTCTTATCTCGCAGCCAAGTATATTTTAAAAGTTTTATTACGTTTTTCTAACTTTTTGTCTTCAAGTTCCATAATGTTTTCCGAACCTTGTCTGCCCTTTTCTCTTTCTTATAAGTGTTTGTTTCCTTGCCTACCTTAATTGGTAGTTTCCCCTCTCTTCTCCTTTCCTTACCATTGGGTAATCCACCAGGAGTCTTTCCGAAGTTGACATTGTGAGGTTGGTGGATCAGCTTTTCATAGCTATGGGACTTCCAACATCTTCTTAGCCCCATCTCCCTCCTGGTGCAGGAGAACTCTCTCCCAGTACCCCTACATCCACTCCTCCTCTGACCTCTTCGTAGGCTTTATAGCTGTCGACTCCAACCATACAGACTCCAGTGGCTTCGGCGCCTGCAACTTCTTTGTCTTTGGTTCCGGGCAAGGCCCTGACTCTCTCTGTGCCTTCAGATCCAATGGGTACTGGGGATCGGGTCTCCACCATTGGGTCCAGAGGGTTTGAGTTGTCTCCTGTTTTTTGTTCAGAGCCAAAGTTACTGATTTGGGCTGTGCCGGCTGGGGCCCCTTCTTCGGCCCAGGCTTTGCAGGTGGGTCTGTCCAGACAGGGTGTGACCCCCTGTTCCGAATTTGTTTGTCTCTGTTCTTGGCTCCCATCTCTCCTCAGGGGGGGCCTGTCTTTCAAGCTATGGAGAGGGCGTTGGCCACGGCTTCCTCCCAGATGGCTCCTGTGTTACTGGAGTCTCACCCCTTGACCCCTGCTTACCCGGAGTTAACACCAACATCCATACCAGGACAGTGAGCTTCAAGCATGCAAGACATCACCCTGCTTCAGAGTCCTCTTTAGATATTCCCACTAAAGAGCCTCCTCGGAAGAAATTGTGTAAGAGGAAATGCCTGGACTCCACTGAAGAGTCAGTCACTGAGGACACAAATTTCAATGGGGGAGGGTCCCCAGTCACCCCCGGAAAATGTCTCCTTTGGAGAGATTCTGGAGATCCTTAAACAGAGGGGTGACTGGAAGTCCAGAGACCCTACCTCTGAGGAGCCTGTGCACTCGCAAGGCTTTGGAGCTTGTCCATCTATGTCCTGAGTAACCCCTCCCACTGACTATCTTATTAAGTTGATTGTGCAACGGGCTTGGAAGGCCCCTGATTTGATAGAACTGATTCCCTGGAGACGAGATATAATACATTCCTCTCCCGAAGATCATCAGTACTGGGCAAAAGGATTAGCAGTAGATGCCATGGTCATAGCAGCTGCCATTAAAATGGAACTGGCTGAGGAAAGTTCCACTGTGGGGCCACCAGGTCAGCAGGTTCAGGTGTGGCAGTTCGATGACACGCGTGTCCCCAAAGTTAAAGAAACTGTATCCAGGTGTGAGAGAGATGAAATGGCCCTGTCTGCAGTGGGGATATGTTTTTCTTCTCCCCAACGAGCCTATTCCAGGAATCAGAGAAGTGGGAAGATGTGGTTCAAGAAGTCCCAAAGGCCTTTCCAGGACACATGTGGTGCAGACTTCCCTCAGGGCAGAGGAGGGAGTTCCAGTGGAAGACACAATCCTAGAGGCAGAGGTAGTCCATAGAACCAGGGTTCCAGGGAGTCCTTCTCTGGCCTTACCCTATCAGCACCCCTGAAAGGACGCCCAATTGCTTGCCTCTGGAGGCAGTTGGGAGAAGATTTTCTTTGCACCCAATAGCCTGGTGACAAGTAACCACAGATGCCTGGATGCTAAGAATTATTTCCAGAAGTTACCTTATTTCTTTCATTCTTTATCCAAGAACTCGAACAAGACTCCTCTATGTTCCACCCAGTCAGAGGGACCAAGCAGCCTTAGAAATACAAAAGCGGCTAGAAAAAACAGTCATCCAAGAAGGTCCCATCAGACCAGATAGGATCTGGATTTTACTCGAGGTTTTTTATAGTACCAAAAAAGACAGGGGACTGGAGACAAAGTCTGGATCTCAGCATTCTAAACAAATTTGTTCAGCAGTCTAAATTCCAGATGGCCGCAGTTCAGTCAGTATTTCCCTTTCTAGAAGAAAATGATTGGATGTGCTCTATAGACCTTCAAGACATGTATTACTACATAAAAATGGGCAAACGCTCAAGAAGGTTTTTCCCTCTTCTAGCTAGGAGCCAGTCATTGTCAGTTCAGGGTGCTGACATTTGGTCTCACCACAGCCCCAAGGGTGTTCACCAAATGTATGGCAGCAGTAACAGCTCACTTGAGACTGCATGGATTCTGGGTATTTTCCATATATAGATGACTGGCTCATCACCGCTTCCACTATACACCTACTGCATCAGGTGACAGAATTCGCCATGCAATTGTTCCTGCAGCTAGGCATCACGGTCGACCTTACAAAGTCTTAACTGACCCCCTCTCAGGATATGGAAGTTATCGGACCTCGTCTCAACATCCTGTCTTGTGTGGCCTCTCTACCTCCCCCAAATGCTACAGAAGGAAAAATCTCAAATTCATTCTCTGCTGTACTCAAAGTACAAGCTTGGCTAGTGCTTCAAGCATTAGGGTCCATGGCAGTGTTGATCACTCTGGTCCCATTAGCGAGATTTCACATGAGATTACTGCAGTGGCTTCTTGCGAATCAGTGGTTCATTCTAACCCATCCAGTGGAACCACCCCATACTTATCACAAGTTGCTGCAAAAAGGACCTATCCTGGTGGATGGAATCTGAACAAATTGTTTTGGGCTGCCTCTTTGCCCCTTCTGAACCCAAAGCCATAGTGATCACAGATGTCTCCCAGATTGGGGGGGGTGGGGCATTATCTGGGAAAAATAGTTCAAGATATTTGGTCCCTGATAGAGACCAATCTGCATATCAACGTTCTGGAGCTGAAGGCGGTGCTATTAGTGTTGCAAGCATTTCACTCTGCCCTACCTCAAGGAACAAGTGCAATTCAGTCAGAGAACATGTCCGTAGTCTGGTACATCAACAAGCAAGGGGGAACCAAATCCTATCCCCTGTGTCGAGAAGCCCTCTGAGTGTGGAAATGGGCCATTGCCTCCAACTGCTTTCTGATAGCAATGCACATCCTGGGGAGTTCAAAGGTGATAGCGGACAAACTAAGCAGATGCATTCTAATGCCTCACTAATGGTCTCTCAATCCCAAGGTACCAAAGAAGATTTTTCATCACTGGGGCCAGCCTTGCTGCGACCTTTTTGCTTCACCCCAAATCAACAAGTGCAGAAGCTATTGTGCCCTAATACTCCCTCAGGGGAGTCCCCAAGAGATGTTCTTCTCCTCGATTGGGCCCGGAGTCTCCTATATGCCTTTCCCCCTTTCTGTTTGATCCCTCCTTTCCTCAAGAAAGCAGCCAGGTTGAGAAGCAAAGTAATCTTCATTGCACCCTTCTGGCCTCGCAAATTTGTTTTCCCTTCCTATGGCCTCATCTAGTTCACTGTCCATGGATTCTAGACCCAGTTCCGGACCTTATGCCTCACCCTTAGGGACTGGTGCATCCTAACCGTCAGAGTTTCAGGTTAACTGCTTGGTTCCTCCAATACCATTAGTCACCAGGCATAATGATATTCCATCCACAGTATGAAAAATTTTGCTGGCATCCCATAAACCATCCACCAGGAATCTCTACCTCAGTAAATGGAACAGATTTTCAGTCTGGGCTTGCGATAATGGTCTTGATCCTTTTTTAGCCCCAGTGGAAAAAGTTGTAGAATTTTTGACCATCTTTTTTGGTAAGGAAGCTTCTGCTTCCATTGTTAAGGTCATTCTAGCAGCTATCTCTAACTTTCATATGGCTTCGTAGAGCTACCCTTAATTTCTCACAGACTTGTAAGGTCTTCCTCAAGGGAACTATCCATTTAAAGCCCCCATTTAAAGATCCTCTACCACCATGGGACCTGAATATTGTTTTGCAGTCACTACTAGTTTCCCTGTATGAACCAGCAGCTACTTGTGACTTAAAGTTCCTCTCTTGGAAAATGCTTTTACTTATAGCAATCACCTCTGCAAGACAAGTTTCTGAATTGCAAGGCTTATGTTCAAAAACCCCCTTGCTTAATTTACCATAAGGATAGAGTTACACTCAGGACATATCCATCCTTCTTCTGTAGGTGTTCTCAGAGTTCAACATTAATCAGGCTATAGACTTACTTGTCTTCTTTCCAGATTTTTCTAATAAAGGCGAATATTGTTTACAGTTGTTAGATGTTCAGAGACAATTATGTTTCTATCTCAACATTACTAAAGAATTTAGGTGATCAGAACAGTTTGTCTCCTTTTCTGGAGCAACCTTAGATAAATCTGTCTCTAAGGTTACCTTGTCATAATGATTGAGATTCGATTTTTTTTTTGTTATAAATGAAAGAAATACAAAGCTTCTAATGCTGGAGAAGGCACATTACACTAGATCTATGGCTACCTCAGCTGTCTTCCATTCTAAAGCTTCCATAAGTGAAATATGCACAGCAGCAACATGGGCTACTCCTCATACCTTTATTATTTATTACAAATTGGATTTGGTCTCCTGGGAAGAGCCACCTTTGGTTCTATGTTTCTCAGAAATATCCTTCTATAGGGCCACCCAGGATCTAAAGTAGCTGGGGACTCTGTTCCATCAGTCAAGAATAGATGAAGTTTGACAATATCAGATAAAGAAGTTATGTCTTACCATAACATTCCATCTGTGTTGCCGAGCTTCATCTATTCTTGGCATCCCCCCCCCCCCCTTGTGGATTCCTGGGTTTTCTGTTAGGACACTCCTTGGACATGGCTTCCTCATTTGGCATTAGTTTCCTTATATTGTTCTGTAAGTCTGCAAGTTCAATCTGAGGTAACGTCGAGAGGGTCATTATGGTTAGACTATTGGTTCACATTTCTTTGGCTGGCGCGAGCTGTACTACGGCTGGATCAGTTCTGAGGATCAGAACCGTAACCCATCAGTCAAGAATAGATGAATATCAGCAACACAGATGGAATGTTATTGTAAGACATAATTTCTTTTTTTCAACATCACAAGCAATTAATCTTGAATCATGCATACTAATTGCATATCCTTTCTCACCTCTTTTCGTAAAATCAATAAATCTTTTGTACATCATTCTTTAATCATATCATTTTTTATTAAGTACATCTGTAATCACTTCATGAATTCTTTTCTGCAATAAATTCATGAAAATCTTAGTCTTGTTTTATTGAGCATGATCTCCATTTTTTATTTATCTCCCTTCTTTATATATTAATTTTACAATCCCTTGACAAACTCTAGAATTACAAATTCCACTTCTCAACCAAAACTTCAGGACTTTAATAAAAATATTTTTGTTTCTGATTCATCTTTTTGTAAAAGTAATAATTCATTTAATCAGGTCTAGGTGCACTTAAAACTTGCCATGGACTTACCTATTAAACATTCATATCTGTCTCCATTTTATTTACATGCCACTGATTGATTTTTATTGTATTCTAATTCGTAACTGTGTTTTTGTCATCATCCTTAATACATACCTCAAAGTACTCTTTAGTAACTTTTCAGAATTTCACCTAAACTGCCTTTTCTATCACCATTTTTATACTTTATTCTGCTCTCTTTTTTATAGAGTCCAACAATGATAATGTTCATATTAACTGTGTGTGTGTGTATGTGTGTGTGTGTGTGTGTGTGTGTGTGTGTATATATATATATATATATATATATATATATATGTGTGTGTGTGTGTGTGTGTGTGTGTGTGTGTGTATCTGTGTGTATAGATCTACTGTGTTTGGTAGACTTACATTTGGTCAAAAATGATTTCAAGCCCACTATACTGAAAGCTCATTTGACTGAAAGCTCATTTGGTCGAAATTGAAATATGGCCCCTGCCTCACTGCAGTGCGACCCTGGAGTGAGAATATTAAGTAAGGGGGGGTGTGTAGCCCCCCACATAATAGTAATGTGTTCACTGTTATGTAAAGGTGTATCCATTAAAAATTAATTGATATGTATATGTTCGGTAAAAACTATTTGCAAAATGTGGGGGGGGGGCTATGCCCCCACACCCCCCTTAATATTCTCACTCCAGGATTGCACTGCAGTGGGGCAGGGGCTGTATTTCATTTTCGACTAAATGAGCTTTCAGTCAAATGAGCTTTCAGTGAAGTGGGCTGCCTGAAAGTTTCGACCAAATAAAGTAGACCTGTACATAATATTATATGTATGTATATGTGTGTGTGTGTGTGTGTGTGTGTGTATATATATATATATATATATATATATATATATATATATATATATACATATATATATATATATATATATATATATATATATAGTATATATATATATATATATATATATATATATATATATATATATATATATATATATATATATATATATATATATATATAGCATTTATATCACGCTATCGAAAGATGAAAATAGCGAACACTATTTCATCGAACCTAAAATACCTAAACCACAAAATATCGAACATTCAGAACAGCAAATTTTTTCCCATGGAAAAAATTCGCTATCCCGAAACACACACGCATAACACCAGCACACCAGAAAAACAGCAATCCACACACATAAAATCTTACATCTAACCCTGCACTAAACTGTACATACACTTCTATCCATCCACTAACCTTAACCCAAACCCTAACGTCCATCACTATCGCACACTCACCTAGCCCTCACCATAACTCACTTAACCTGACCCTAACCCTGCAGTCTGTCACTATCGCACACTCACCTAACCCGCACCCTAACCCTAACTCACCTAACCTGCACCCTAAGCCTAACATCCACACAATCGCACACTTACCAGAACCCGACCCGTAACTTTCCACCACAGCGCTGAAAATAGTGAATCCACAGAAACGGCCAACCAAATTCTTTCCCTAGGAAAAAATTTGGTGTTCTGCAGCTTCGCTATTTTTAGCGTTCGCTGAATAGGGGTCGATATTAGAACATTTGAAGTTTTAAAACTTCGATGTTCTGATATAGACCCTATAGATATATATATCAAACTTCTTTTTTCTTCAAATATCTCTTCCCGTTTCTTTCCTGAAGTTGGTGCACATAATGGAGTTACTGTCCACACTTTACATTCATTCCTGATATCCCAATTATACATCATCTTGGCCTGATTGTCATAAAATCTAATATTTTAACAACATTCCTTAGCTAGAAATGGTATCCCAAAAAATATATCGCACACAAAACTCCACTTCACCTTAGACCCACCATATAAATTTAAACGTTTTTATGTGTCCGTCAGTAATCAGACATCCAGTAAAACAGTAGCATCACAAATTTGTTTTTTTACACAATAATACAACATTTAATCTTCTGATCTGATGTTGTCAGTCTTCATTCATTGCTGACTGTTGGGTTTGGTTCCCATCCTCAGAACTGACTCGGCCGTTATATCAACCAAAAACTCTCAAGTTAAGGCTGCCCATACTGCCTCTCTTCCCTTTACCTCACATCTCATTTTCCATGTAGAAAATCGGACGTGTCAGCCATGCTGTCAGCTAAGTGCTAAACGTTTTTGATTATATAACTATTTTTTGCCTAACCTTTTTCCTCGCTTCTTTTTTCTCTTGCTCTCTAAGGTTCTCATTAGTTGTGAGTGATTTGTATCTACCCTTTTGTTACCGTCCAGGTATTCTGCTTACCATCGTTGGTGTAGGCTCCTCCTTTCGCTGTACCTGTTGGTATTTGATACCATCGCTGGTACCCTTATTTACTTCCCTCCTACCTGTTTCTCTTACCTTCTTTGTGGGTAATCTTCACGTACCATTGTTAGTATGGAAAAAAAACTTTATCTTGTACTTCTTGTTTTCACGAGTGTTTGTGCCTTGTGTGTGTTTGCTTATTTTCTGGCTAGAAAAATGGCAGAAAAGCAGAAGGGAACCTCAGGCTTCAAACAATGTAGGGAGTGTTGCAGAAAGATGCCCAGTTCTGATGGGCATCTTTCATGTGTTTATTGCTTGGGTGTCCCTCATCTTGAGGTACAGCGTCCATGTGAACTCTGCAAAGGTTTCAGTGCTCCTACTCTTGCAGAGGGACAAAACAAACTCATTCTTAAAGGATTGCTAAAATGCCCTTTTAGGGAAGCTCTCTCTGAGGTGGAGACATCTAAATCTCTCAGGGCAGAATAAAAGAAAATGGAGCCATTCGGTACCGTCCTCCCCCAAGGTACACAAATCTAAGACTCCAAAGTCTCAGGTTTCAACTCATCCATCAGAACTGAAGCCCAAAGTTCATAAGACTGCACCAACTCTTGCTGCATCACCAAAACCGGTTAAATCCCCCACGGTGCCGTGTGTCATTGAGACTACCCAGACTCCTGTGGCGCCAGCCTTGTCTTTGGTACCGACGACCTCCCAGGCACCAACAATAGTCTCCTCAAATATTTCGATTCTATATTCCCCTGCCAAGCAAATTTCTGTTCAGCAGACCATGCTGCTGAAGGTCGAGATACTAAGTACCCCCAGGACTAGATACTCCCCATCTATAGACCCCTTTTTGGATCAGTAGTTAAGTCCCTTTGTAGACAGACTGGAATCTTCTTCAAGAATGCCCATCTGTTCCTCCAGGAATCTTTCAGAACTGGATGTAATTAGATTGGTGGATTATCCTTTGGCAGCCAGAGGTCTTCCTGCTCCCTCTCAGACCTCCCTCCCTCCTGGAACCGAGGTTTACTCTCCTAGGACTCCAACATATCTTCCTCCTTCAACCTCTGTGCAGGTCTTGGAGCCCACTTCTTCGACATTCCTGGTGCTAGCTACTTCAGTACAGACAGTGGATCTCACCTTGGTATCGGAACCAACTCTGTGGTCTTCAGCTCCGTCAGAGCCGTCACACCCATAGGACCGAGATTTGGCTGCCAGCTCTGGGGTCCCTGGATCGGCTACACTTTTTTCCACAGCACTGTCTGCGGTTCCTGGTGCCCTGGCAATTGAGTCCTCTCTCAACTCCTTCTCTGAGAGGCAGCTTGTTGGAGCAGGGTGTGACCCCGATTCCGAGGTTGTCTTTCTTGGTTCTGGACTCCCACCCCTCTTCATATGGGCCTGCCTTCCAGATTATGGAGAGATCCCTAGCCTCAGCAAGCTCACAATTGGCACCATCCCTGTTGGAGTGTCAAATTTATGTATCCTCTGGCTCCCAGCTGTCACAATCTGCTACCTCGAGACAGTAGGCACAAGAGCAGCAAGATACCCTACTGCAGGGTCCCCTATCTTCGGACTTATCCTCATACCTTCCCCCTGAGGAGCCACCCCTTAAGAGTTCATTCAGGAGTAAGCACCTGGATTCTCCAGAAGAATCAGTCACTGAAGATGCAGATTTTGATGAAGGGGAAGGGTCCCTACAATCACCCCTGAAAATGTCTCCTTTGGAGACATCCTGGAGATTCTGAAACAGAGGGGTGATGGAAAGTCCTCAAACCCATCCTCCAAGGAATCTGTCTTCTTGCAGGCTTTTCATGCCTGGCCATCTACTTCTTGAGTGATCCCATCTGCAGATGAACTATTTAAAGTCATCATGCAGTGTGCGTGGAAGGCTCCTGAGAGCCGGTTCCCTGGAGGCCAGACAAAATTATCTCAGCCCTGTAAAATCAGTCCCATTGGTTGAAAAGTCTAGCAGTGGATGCCATGGTGGTGGTGGCAGCCACTAAAAAGGAACTCACTGAAGAGAATTCAACTGTTCATCCTCCAAACTGAGAGTCTCTGACGATGGACAGACTTGGGAAGTGGGTGTTTGATTCAACGACCTTCGCCATTTGGTCTTTGAACTTCTTGGCACACTTCACCTGACTCCAAAGGGATCTGATAACTGAGGTTTCAGATACCTTGGCAGGAGCAATGTCTGACGAGGTCCAGGATAAGGTTGCCTCCCAGCTTGCCACCCTAGAGTCTATCTCTAACTCATCTGTGCGGCTTATTGTAAATACAGCCGAAGGGGCATCCATGGCAGCGGGTACAGGTGTTGACATTAGGTGCCACGCCTGGATGCGCTTGTGTGATTTTGCAAACCCCTTTGTCTTCCTTTGTCAATGCTTCTGTTGATGCTACTTTGTTGTTTGTCCCAAAAGTCAGAGACACATTAGCCAGGTGTAAGAAGGCCGGAAAGACCCTTTCTGCTGTTGTCTGCTTGTGTTTTTCTACTCCTCAGCAACTTTACTCCAGGAATCAGAGGCATGGAAAGATGTGGTTCAGGAAAACCAGGACATATGTGGCGAGTATTCCCCCGGGGCAGAGGGGAAAACTCTTTAGGGAAGACACCCCCTCCCATGGCAGAGAGGGTCCGTGCAACCAGGGTACCAGTTTCTGGACAACCCTACCAGTGGTGCTGAGCGGTGGCCCAATTGCTTACCTCTGGAAGCAGTCAAGGGAAGATTTTCTCTGCACCACGCAGCCTGGCACTCTAACATTGAATTCCTGGGTGCAGACAATAATTACCAGAGGTTACCATATTCCCTTCAATCTTTCTGCCAAACCACAAAGGCGAATCCCTAATGTTCCACCCTGTCAGAGGGATAAGGCAGCACTAGAGATTCAAAAGCTGCTTCAAAAGAGAGTCATCCAAGCAGTCCCACCAGACCAGATATGATCCGGTTTTACTCAAGATTCTTTTTAGTGCCAAAAAAGACAAGGAACTGGAGGCCAATCTTAGACCTCAGTGTATTGAACAAATTTGTGCAATAAACAAAATTCTGGATGGTCACGGTTCAGTCTATCCTTCCTTTTCTGGAGAAAGATGATTGGATGTGCTCCATAGATCTTCAGTATGCATATTACCACATAAAGATGGACAAACTTTTCAGAAGATATCTCCACTTCTGGCTAGGAGCCCGTCATTACCGATTTTGAGCACTGCCCTTTGGTCTCATTACAGCCCCCAGGGCGTTCACCAAATGCATCACAGTTGTAGCAGGTCACTTAAGGCTGCAGGGATTCCGTGTGTTTCCATAATTAGATGTCTGGTTCATTACTGCCCCCACAAGGCATCTGCTGCTTTCCGCCTTGGACTCCATTCTACGTCTTGCCGAGTTCTTAGGCATTTCAATTAACAGAGAAAAATCACAGTTATCTCCCACACAGGACATAGAATTCATCGGCGCAAAACTAAACACAAAATCCTGCATGGCTTCCCTTCCTCATCACAGACTGGTAAAATTGAGGTCGCAACTTCAGGTGATACTGTCTCAACACAAAGTTCCTGCTAGTCAAGTTTTACAACTTCTTGGGTCCATGGCAGAGACAATCACTTTAGTCCCCCTGGTGAGGCACCACATGAGGCTGCTTCAATTCCTGGCGTCACAATGGTCACTGTTAACTCACCCAGTGTCCCATCCAATTCTCATAACAAGCCACTGCAGACAGGATTTATCTTAAGCCAGAAGAGAATTTATGTAGTTGCCCCTTCTGCCCCTCTCAGCCCAAGACCATAGTAACCACGGATGCTTCCCTGATAGGGTGGGGGGGGCATTTTCAGGGAAGGACAGTCCAAGGTACTTGGTCCCCTCAAGAGGCCAATCTGCATATCAGTCTCCTAGAACTGAGGGCAGTGCTTTTAGCGTTGCAAGTATTCCAGTCTACCTTTCCTTCAGGGACAATTGCTGTCCAGTCAGACAACATGTCAGTAGTCTGGTACATCAACAGGCAGGGGATGGGGGGCCAGGTTCTGTCCTCTATGTCAGGAAACTTTTGAGTTTGGCAATGGGCAATTGCCTCCATCCGCTTTCTAATAGCAGTGCATTTTCTAGGGAATTCCAAAGTGATTTCGGACAAATTAAGCAGGTGTATCCTTCTACCTCACGCGTGGTATCTCAATCCCAACGTAGCGATGAGAATCTTTTGTCGATGGGTCAGTCTTGCTACAACCTGTTGCCTCTCCCATAAACCACAAATGCAGCAGCTACTTTGCCCTAGTCCCCTCTCACAGGGAGTCCACAAGAGATGCATTTCTCCACTATTGACCCTCGGGACTTTTATATGCCTTCCCACCAATCCCTCTAATTCACCAATTTCTGAGGAAAGCCCAACGGTTGGGAAGCAAAGTGATTGATTCTCATTGCACCTTATTGTCTTCATCAAATATGGTTTCCCTTTCTCTGGCCTCACCTAGTTCACTGCCATGGACTCTGGATCCAACTCCAGATCTGTTATCTCATCCACAGAGCTTGGTCCATCCCACCCTTCAAAAATCTCAAGCTGATGGCTTGGTTTCTCTACTTCCAGTAATTGCCAGGCAAAACAATTTGTCCTGCCCAGTGCAAAAGATACTTCTGGCTTCTCGTAAACCATCTACCAGAAAACTTTATCTGAGCAAATAGAAGAGATTTTCTGTTTGATCTGATAAAAACTGTCTTGATCCTTTCTTGGCTCCAGTCGATAAAGTTGTGGAATACTTAGCCACTTTATTTCAGCTGGGAGCATCAACTTCTAACATTAGAGTTAATTTAGCTGCCATTTAGAATTTCCATAATGGATTTGATGGTCATTCTTTGATATCTCACTGTCTTTCCAAAACATTTCTTAAAGGTGCTTTACATTTGAAGCTGCCTTTCGAAGATCCCGTAGCGCCTTGGCATTTAACCTCGGTCTTGCAATGTTTGGTTCGTCAGCCTTTTGAGCCAGCAGCCACCTATGATCTCAAGTTTTTATCTTGGAAGACCCTCTTCCTGGTAGCTATCACGTCTGCCAGGAGAATTTCAGAGTTACAGGCTCTGTGTGTGAAGTATCCATATATCATTTTCACAAAGAGAGATTTTCACTCAGAACTAATCCTTCCTTTCTGCCTAAAGTAGTGTCAGACTCCAATAGCAATCAGACCATAGATTTACCAGTCTTCTTTCCAAATTTCTCAAACAAGGGAGAATATTGCTTGCATTTGTAGGATGTCCACAGACAATTACGTTTTTATTTGGACAGAACAAACACATCTAGAAAATCGGAGCAACTGTTTCTATCTTTTTCAGGTACTAGACTGGGCAAACCAGTTTCAAAGATCACTCTGTCAAAATGGTTGAGAGACTGCATTACATTTATTTATAGTCAAAATAAACTTGACTTACCAACAAAAGTTAGAGCTCATTCTACCAGATCTGTTTCCACTTAGTAGACTTTCATTCCAGAGCTTCCGTGGAAGATGCATGCACAGCCGAAAGTTGGGCTACTCCTCATACCTTTATCACTCATTACAAATTGGACATGGTCTCCAGGGGAGGTGCTTCCTTTGGCTCTATGGTGCTCATGAATATCCTTCCTTAGGGCCTCCCAGGATCTAAAGACTCTGTCCCAACAGTCAAGAATGAATGAAGATTGACATCATCAGATAAAGAAGTTACGTTCTTACCATAACATTCCATCTGTGTTGTCAATCTTCATTCATTCTTGATATCCCACCCTCCGGCTCCCTCCTAGGGACTCCTGGAGGTTCAGAACTAGTCCTGGGGCTCTAGTAGGGTTGTTGCTCAGACAGAGGTTCCATAATTTTCTTCATAAAGGGCAAACTCAATCTGAGGTAAAGGGAAGATAGCCAGTATGGGTAGCCTTAGGGTGAGAGTTTTTTGGCTGGCATGAGCTTGATATAACGGCTGATTCGGTGTCAAGGATCGGAACCAAACCCAACTGTCAAGAATGAATGAAGATCGACAACACCGATGGAACGTTATGTTAAGAACATAACTTCTTTTTTTCATTTGTGTTCACATTTAATGACATGATCATTAAAGTACCCCTTTCCCTTTTTTGCAATTAAAAAATATATATTTTCCTTTTGTCACTCTACTTGCAGATTTCCTTTCATCTCCCATCTTCATCATTTATTAACATTTTCATAAATATCCTGCACCTGTATATTGTATTTTTCATCATCTTTTACCAAGTCCTCGCTTTCAAATAATACATTTACTTCAGTTTCAATCAACTCTCACACTTGTTCAGGCTTTTTTACAATATTGTTATCAGTTTCCTTTATTTTTTTTTCTTCCTGCTTTATATTAATATTCCCATCAGCATTGTTCAGATCACAGTCAAACCAAAAAAGCTATGTGCTACCACACCTTCTACATTAAGGTTTACACTTTTCCTTACTTTATCCAAACTCTCCACATTGCATACACCTCTTCTTATTACAGTGAGTAATCAAGTGTTCATCAGATCCACAAAAAAAAATGTTTTTGGCTGCCACAATATTTAAGCATACATTTTTTGTTGTTCAGCATTACAGCACTAACATTCAGGCAGTCTTCTACATGCCAAACCCATTCATAGACCTCTGTTATCAAAACATTTTAATGGGGTCTATATCAGTTCATCGAAACGTCTGACGTTCGAACACCATATGTCCGAACTTCAAACCATGAACTGCACAAACATTGAAGTCTTATAACAGCAATTTTTTTTCCCAGGGAAAAAAATCGCTGTTCCAAGAAACACACACACACAACACAAGCACACCAAAAAAAAATCAATCCACACACATACACTCAAAATCCTACCTCTAACCCTACACTAAACTGTACATACACTGCTACCTATCCACTTACCTTAACCCAAACCCTAACCCTAAGGTCCGTCACTATCACACACTCACCTGACCCGTGCCCTAACCCTAACTCACCTATCCCGCCCTAACCCTAAAGTCTTTCACTATCGCGCACCCACCTCACCCGTGCCCTAACCCCAACGTCCACACAATCACACACTTACCTGAACCCGACCCATAACTTCCCACCACAGTCCTGTGTTTCGCGGCTTCGTGATTATCAGTGTTCGAACTTTACAGTTCGAACATATGGTATTCGATATTCAGCAGTTTGAACGGACTGATATAGACCCATTTTAATGCAGTATACCTCCTTACATTTATCATCAAGGTACTGTCTTATTTCCCATTCACTATCTTTAAACTGCAGTTTCATCATTCTTTATAACATCACCCTTGACCCCCTAACAACAAAACTTCTCCAGGGCTCACAAAATGATTTTGTGTCCGTCTTGACCAAAAAAAGAAAAAGTGTCAGCCAAAGTCATAGTCTCAAATGTTAGTTCACAAAAACTTTCCTAGCCAATATGAATTAAAGCTCTCGCATCCTCATGTGTTCCTCTTAGTGGTTTTACCAAATTGTCCCATGCAAAATGTCTGTGATTTCACCATTCCTTGTTTCTACTCTTACAGCTGTTTTTTTTCTGTGCCAGATACTACTATCAAAATGTTTTCTTAACATGACCACTTAAGAGTTTTTGCTCTTGCTGCTGCATAAGATCAGCTTTGTCCCTGAAATCCACCTGCATTTTGTGCTTGCATATTAAAAGATTTATTTCTCGCCTTAGCCACTGTACTCTTCAGAACATGCTGAATTAAAAATCTGTCCCACACCCCCTGCTAATTGTGTGTACTGACTTTGAGATTGCATGGTTCCTGGTGAAGGAACATGCTCCCCTACCCCAGGGATTATCCATTATCATGCAACTGTCACCTGTCTTCATTGTTGACATCTTGAGACTGATATTATCTATGAATAAGGGCATTAACTTGCTGTACCCTGGATCTCTCCAGCCATATGAAAACCTCATATATCCTTTGGGAAAAGCTTTAGGCCCGTGGAATCGATGGATTGGCCTGTGGCCTCCATTCTTTTTCCCTAGAAATGTCTGAATTGTTATTTGTTGAAGAAGAGCCCTGGGTAATATTTACTTTTTAGGCAATCATTAACAATGGTATGTCTGTTCTCAAAAGCGCAAAGACTCTGTTGTGGAGGCTCCAGAGAAGTCAGGCATTATCTGCTGGCCCCTCTGCTGAAATGTAGTGATGATATGACTGGCTATCCTAGAGCTGACACATCATGATCTCATTCATACAGTGTAGTGCCCAAGCACCAGAAAATTTTTCAGCCTTGCTAGCTTGGGAGTCCGTCTAAAGCTTTCAGAAAGGCTGCCAGTCATTTACTATTTTTCTATGCTGGGGCTTAGAGCCCATAACTATTCTTCTCGCCAGTCCAGATTACAGTCTTCCATAGCTGTTCGGGTACTGCAAAAAGCTTTACACTTTCCCCGAGTCTAAACTCTAGAAGCATGTGAGGGTGATCTTCCATGTAGTCTCTTCTTATTATTCTTCTTTCTGGTCTGACTTTCACCCCACATGATAGCCATGTCACACAGGAGGTTGATTCCACCTGAACAGTCCCTGCTGTCCTGACTTTGAATTAGGGCTTATTTTGTGTATGTTTTTGTGTGTGTTGGGCAGGCAGTTTTCCCTTGGCATTAAAAGCCATTACAAAAGACCATGATATCATAGATACAAAAGTTTAAAAGAGCAATTTCAAAATTAATTTAGTCATGTGCAGAAGGAAGAGGATACTAAAGTGCATTGACAGAGAAACATGTAAGTGAAACTAGACAGCTCTGGCAGGTTAGCGGAACAAAGCCCTTTCTCCAACCCAGGCTACCTGGTATTGGTTAGTAGCTCTGGTGAATGAAAGTGCTGGCAGGGAAAGGATGGTGAGACAGAGTTGGCCGCATACTGTGCAAGTCCCTTGTAGGAGGTGCTGGAATGTAAATATTCAGTATAGGGTAGGTGGCAGGCTCACAGAGCCACCAATAGGTGATTGACTTCAAAATGGGTTTGTGGAAGCATACATTGACATGGGGAGGGCATTGTGGTCCTCTGTAGTATTGCAGTTTGAATGTCTCCCTACCCAGGAGGGGGTGGAGTTAGGCCAAAACAAAAGCAGTCATATGTAGGATGTCAGCAAGAGCACAAATCACCCTAACGGCTGCATGAATGATGGCCCGTTCAGACAGCTGTTGCCATGCAGTCTTGTCCAGTTGAGTGGGGGGGCTCACTGGTCAGTAGACACAGGGGCATGCAGGTGACAACTATAAAAAGGAGAATTAAAAAAATATTAAATGGAAAGATATTTGTTTGAGGAACAGAAACAGATGTTTTTGTTCAGGTAATAAAGAGCAGTTTTCTCCATTTTTACAGTTGATAGTAAACAGGCAAGGTTATATGGAAGAAATTAGGGAAAAGACCGAGAATTACATAATATAGAAAGAGGAATGATGAAAATGGTAGGGCAGTATATGTAGAAGGTATATACTATGTAGAAGGTATATACTATGTAGAAGGTATATACTATGTAGAAGGTGTATACTATGTAGAAGGTATGTACTGTGTAGAAGGTATGTACTATGTAGAAGTTATGAACTATGTAGAAGGTATATACTATGTAGAAGGTATGTACTATGTAGAAGGTGTATACTATGTAGAAGGTATGTACTATGTAGAAGGTATGTACTATGTAGAAGGTATGTACTATGTAGAAGGTGTATACTATGTAGAAGATATGTACTATGTAAAAGGTATGTACTTTGTAGAAGGTATGTACTTTGTAGAAGGTATGTACTATGTAGAAGGTATGTACTGTGTAGAAGGTATATACTATGATATGTACTATGTAGAAGATATATACTATGTAGAAGGTATGTACTATGTAGAAGGTATATACTATGTAGTGGAAACTTTTGTGGTTCTCGAGTGTAAGGAGGTCAGAGATGGCATAATTGAAACAAAACTAGGTAAGGTAATCATATTTGAGGAATTAAGTACAGTTTTAAAATATGTAAAGAGTGATGCTGTTCAGTAATACTACTTCAGGAAGAGATGGAATAGCCTGTGGGTTTTCATTTTGTAAGAAAGAAGTTAGGGGAGGAAACTTGTGGGAGATGTGTCAACAACCATACATTAATACAGTTACTGGTATTGTTGGAGTAGTATGGTTTTAGACAATGTTATTGATATTTTTTTAAAACAATTATGAAGATGCTCATAATTCTTTTACTTAATGGATGGATAGGAAAAGAGACGAGTTGAAAAGATGGGTAAAACAGACAAGGTGCCCCACGAGTGGGATGGCATACCCACAATTACTGAATGAGGTTCTAAAGATATTGAAGCAGAGTTTGAGAAATGCTAGTTGGGAAATGCTTAATGGACTAAATGTACCTGTTACTTTTAATTACGTCAGTTGTGTGATTTTGGTCGCAGTGAATTCAAGGCAAGAGGTTTACTGAGGAGAAATAGTTTAGAACTGAACAGAGATAAAAGCTAAGGGTCTCGTGACGGTGTTAAGACAGAAGGAATATATTTCAATGAAAAATAAGTCAATGGCCTGTCTCTGACATATAAAAAGATAAATCCCTGACTACAATCCATACAGCCCAAATTCGATTACCAGCTCTGGTGCTGAAAAAGCTGGGCAGGGAGGATAGGAGGGAATGACAAGCACCAGCTTGACTACCCCGTAGGGATGGATTTGTAGCCATGCAGAATGCTTGTCGGTGAAGTAGCCAGTACCAGAGATGCAGACCTGACCTATCAAGTCATTAACAACAGCACTCGTTAATATGTGTGGTTGGGAGCTCTCATATACAGGTCTGGGGGTTAATAGGGTCTTGTGGTGACATTGAAGCTTATGACAGCCACCAAGAACTGGGTTAGGTCCTTTGCAGGACAGAACCCTGATGGTTGCCTACATGATGGCTTTTGCAATCGCCTGTCATCATACAGGGAGCAAATGGGCCAATTGATTGTAGAGGGGGTGATGGTTGACACACTGGGAGGGAAGATAAAAAGAGAGTGTAGTGAGCTTTTTGATAGGAAAAAGTAATAAATCAAGAATGGTTGAATTTATTAAGTAAATAAAATTATATTTTGAATATGTGGAAAGTATGTGTAATGAGTTTTAGAAAGAATATGTGTTTAGTACATACAGTTTTGTTACGACATCTGAGATATATGGGGAATATTTTCTTTCCCAAAAACTGTGGAAACAGAATTATTAAGAACAGCTTTTTTGTGTGTTTAGAAGTCAAGACTTGAAACTTTAAGGATAAGGTGAGAGGTGAAAGGGGTGGGTTCAGGCTGCTAGGTGGTGAGACATTTTCGTGTGGTACATTTGGCTGGAGACATATGGCTGAAATGAATTTCTGCTGTGGAGACATATGGCTGTCCAAATTCACTTTGGGCACAGAGAATCATGCAGCACCACCCCACACCCACTACTTGCATGCATCAGCTCAAGATTGCACAACAGTTGATTAAGGGCAAATTCTCTGCACCACTCATGATTATAGTTATCTGTAACATCCCAGTTCCTGATTAGCTAAAGTGATAGTTTTAGTGAGGAAAATATTACTGTCAACACAATAATATCAGTTTAGCCCAGCAGTAAGACAGATGGACCCATCACCAGTACCAGACACAGCAATTAATGAAAAAAGAACATTGGCCTTGGGTCTACCATGCATACTTACAGAGATATTCCCTGTTGTTTGACCATGACACTAGTCAGATAAAATACATATTTCTTTCTTAAATCTTCAGAATAAAATCATTATTATTAGACAGACCTTTGATAAAAACACTACTGCATAACCAAGAGCTTTTGAATTTTGCAACTTTTTTTTAACTTGCCTTCTTTGAGATATTGCAAACCATATGAGGTGTGTGTTCAGTAGAGAGGAGAAAAGCCATCAGAAAGCAAGTAGATTCTTTTGCAGGGATACGTTTACATACCTATAAAGCACCATCTTGTGAAAAATAAAATATTTACAAGGCATTTTCCTCAAAAGCTTGCAGCTGATTTTCCACAGAACACTAAAGTCAAGTGCTTAGTAATTAAATATCTAATATGGATACTTTTAATGTTAAAACGATAAGATCTAAAAAAAAAAAAAACAGAACAACACTGGGATATAGTTTGAATGTTTGCATAAGAGAAGGTACTGAATGAGTGAAAATGTGGAAAATGAATGGTTTGTTATATTTATGCATTATGTTACAGCTGACATTAATACCTATGATGGAATTTTCAGATAGTGTTTGTGTTTAAACTCTTGACCTGTCAGAAGTAATATGACAGATGTCTGTACTGACTCATTTGGACAGAAATATATGTTGATCTCTCGATGTAATGCAGAATGTAGCCACTGCTACGTGACCACCTAACTTATTTACAACTAACTACAGCACACAGTCTCATTCATCATCCAGAAAAATACCTTGTACTTAGGGTTACCACCTTTCATTGTGGCTAAAACCAGAGTAAGGCCACACTCATTGCGTCACTTGTAATCCTGCCCATTCCCTCCCCTCTCTCTGACCCACATTCCGCCCATTTTGTGATGCCAGTATGACATCAGCGGGCAGGAATGCCCTCTTTTTCCATTCCTGATGCCTGCTTTCAGATGATTTACTACTATGCTTTTCTGTAAAAAGCATAGTAAATCAGCCGATTTAACAAACTCCGATAGTGTGTTGCCTTTTTTTGAAACAAAATACCGGAGTTTGTACAGTGTTTTCCAGACTACCAGAGAATCAATTTGATTTCTGGATCATCCGGAACAAAATGGTTAGGCAGCAACCCTGCTTGTACTAAAAACATATTACTGACCTACTGTCCATCAAGGGACCTCCATTCTAGTAACAAATGCTTACTACTCATAAGTAAGTCAAATAATGTTGCAGGAGACTCGCTCTACTCCCAATATGTTGCTAAACTCTGGAATAGTATCCCCACACAATTAAAACTCTCCAACAAAATCAATAGTTTTAAACCACTGCTTAAACAACATCTTAACCATTCCTAGTCCTGCACATGCTCATCACCAGATTAAGACTTTGTGCTCATACGATACTCTCCAGATACTCTCTTTAAACAGAATCATAGCCGGCCTTAAGCATTGGCCAACTAGGTGGCCGCCTAGAGCGCCGCTGTAGCAGAGGCACTTTTCCAGTATTTATTCGTTATAGGTAGACCAGAATGGGGGCACCAGCTGGTGTGGTGGGGGGCACCATGGAGCCCTTTTGCCTAGGGTGCCTGCTGACCTAAGGCCGCTCCTGAACAGAATACTCTCAACCTCTCACTATGACAAAACAATTTTTATACATAACTGCTGTCTGTACAATCCACTAAGTTGCATGTGGGCTTTGTCTTTAGTAACTTCTACCCGTGTAAAATCTTTGAGTATGTAATGTAACTACAGCATGTGTATAAATGTAAATAGAAATGTAACTGCTGGAAGTAACTATAATACATTGTAAGCAAGTGGAGTTTTTCTCCCCGAGTCTCCACTGAAAATGGGTATTACCCAATCAGATTTTCTAGTAAACAAAGACAAAATAAATAAATTGCATACAATGAGCAGGTAGTGTTGGCGGTAAATGCCTTTTTGGAGAGTAATAATCTTTCAACATAGCAGTTTAGCGAGTAAAGCTGTAAGGATAATCAGCATTTGGCTAAGGAAAGTTCATACTGATAAAACAGCAAACGTGCAACATGAGACTTGGAGCATTTTGCAGGTGCTAGCAGGAGGGTGGATTAAGTAACTTGACCGGCAGCATTGCCACAAACTGGAGAAGTGACCAAGTATGCCAGAATCTTTCTAAAGGTTCACCAAAAGAACATGCCAATTATGTATTCTATATTAAACATTAATGTGCTAATTCATTTTAAGTTAACCAACTCCCTATAGTCAGAGAAATGAATTGGGTATTTTAGAGAGGTACAGACACGTAGGCAAAGCAGAGATAGTTTAACTTTTACTGAGGTTTCCCCTTACTGACAAGTAATGTCCCCTGTGGGAAAGTTCTGCTGTACCAAGACCTGGAAAGCAGCTGTCTTGTATCTGCTGACAGGAATTGCTGGCAAAGATCTATTCTTTGTTCCATTTTTGATAACTGACCTTCCACTTGTAGCAGCAGTGATGATTCTGTCTCCACATTTTCCTTATTGCAGCTGTGCAGTACTGGAGTTCTAGTCCCACTGCTTTCCACAGCAGCAGTACTACTACATTGCTCCCTGGGCTGTTTTACAAACAGGAGGTCTGTGGGGTGCAGTAACAGCAGTCTGCAAACAGAATAAGAACTGGGAATAGTATGCAAAAACACAGCTATTGGTTCTCCAGTTCATTTCTCAACCTGAGTGCTTTCTGTGCGGACCCTGTTTGTTTTTCTCATGTTTGCATGAACTTTTGCTATATTATATAGTATTCTCCAATGTCCCAAAGATGTATTGTAATCAAATTGGCATTCTTCCAGATTGCTCATAAGTGTGTGGGCATGTTACCTTCTAAACATCAGTATAAGCTCTCACTCTCCTGCAGTTTTGAACTGGATTAAGCTGATTGTTGGGTAATGAATCAATTAGTATGGATCGTTAATAGTTGATTTGTTGTAGTCCTAAAAATATGGTCATGCTTTCCAGAAATTCATTATAGTGTGTTCAAGTGAGGTAAGTTGTACAGATAGCTGCAGTGGCATGTGACATGGCTAACTGTATTTACTGGTCTTGGTCATTGGTATAAATACTAGTTTGAGGTTACTGTGTTCAAAAATTGTAGTAATTTATTGGCCTTACATATTTAGATGACACAGTACGTCTTGGTAAGATATACAAGTGACACCTCCAGTAGTAGTAGAAAATGCAACACTTATTCAAAGTTCATTTGATGCTTGTGTGGTGGTAAACCTTCAGAAGATAGCTTAGAAAATACATGTTTATGCGTCAGGTGGCATAGTTTTCCACAGATTTGTTCTAGATACCTTATTTCAGTGAGTATAAAACCAGGTGCCTCCACTCCTAAGAGTAGGTTGTTGGAGAATCTATGGACTGTTACCCTGCACAAAAGATGGCGCACAGCTTGTTTTGTGTATGTGTAACTTGTGCCTATGTTCTGTCCTTTGCACATTCAGTACAGTTCTCAGAATATTTGAGTGCATTGCAGAATAGAGCCTGGGGATACCTATAATAAGTTTGTCTGCCTTATGGTACAGTGACTCCAGTGGAGTTAAAGAATAAGGGGGAGCTGTGTTGTGCAGACAGACTGATAGAAATGTGGCTTGAACCTTCTACATTTTTTGATAGAAATGTGGGCTTGAACCTTCTACATTTTTCTTAGAGCAGTAGGTTACTTTGAAGGGCACTCTATAGTCTGAGTAGTACTGGGGTCTCTGTCCTGTGGCCCTGTTTTGCACCACATCTTAAAGTCCTGAGTTCCCATCTATCTTAACTGTATGCTTAGTGCAGTAGTGACCCACTTATTTACTTCCTTTTTTCAGTGAGGATAATCCTGCCGTACATGATTTAAATAGCGGTTAATGCTGATCCAACGAAAAAATAAATAATGCATGTGAGAGTGTTCAATCTCGCCGTTTGTTCTTACACACGGGTTCAGAGGCGATCCTCGGCTCCGAGTCGGCCACATAGCAAAGCTCTGTATCTTAGAGAAGCTCGAGACCAGGCTATATCCCACAATCCTCCCTGCCATTACTCAGATCTAGTTTGCCGCTGCAACGGATCACATCGACGAGAGCTCGGACCAGAGAAAATTTTGTTATATTCAGATAAGATTGTTATATTTTTACTTTAAAAAGTTCTTATTGTTATTGGGAATTTACTTTTTGATTAGTACTAAAGTGTGTGTGTGTGTTATTGTAGTTAGTCCTGTCATTTTTTCATAGGTTTCCCTTTGGGGCCTACCTCTTCTAATCACTTATAGCAATATATATATTTTTTCTTATAGTTATAGCTAGTGTTTTAAACCTTTTCACAGTAAAGTGTCTTACTGCTGGTTATGTCTGAAAAAGCCAAATCCGGTTTTAAAAGATGTCAGTGTGGGCAGAAAATGTCCATCACTGACAACCACACTTCCTGCGTCTACTGTCTTGGCCCTCTCCACTTGCAAGAGGATTGCTCTATATGCCATTCCTTCAGTGGGAGGGTCATGACAGATAGACGCAGGAAACTTATAGATAGGGGACTACTTAAGCCTGCCTTCCAGGAGGCTTTGGACAAGTCGGACCAGGCTTCTAAGTCCTCGAAGGGGTCGAAGATGTCGGAGCCCATGTCATCGGCTCCGAGTTCATCTTCGAAAGTTCGTTCACCGGTTCCACAGACTTCTGGGCCGAGCGTCGAACGTTTATCTTTCACTGAGCCCCAGGTCTTGGAACCGGTGTCAGAGCTACCGCCACCTTCCATTCTTCGGTCGGTGCCATCTTCGGCCCCTTCGACCCGATCTTCCAGACCGTTATCCGATACAGATGTGGATCATGTCGTGCAGAAACTTATGGAGAACACGGCCCTTTCCAAGTTGATTGCAGTTTCCTCCCAATTGGTGTCGAAACTAGAAGGCCTCCCTTTATCTCCAACAGGTCCTCCTTCGAGACCCATCCAGTCTTCGGAGCCGGGAGAGGATGAGCCGATGATAGTGGAGCCCTTGGTGCCGAAACCGTCCATTGCACGATCGACACCATTGACTTAGACTCCTTCGGAACCTGTAGGTGAGTCGCGGAGTCGACGATCTCTCCTCGGTTCCGGGACCGAGAGTCGTACCGACCTTTCGGTGCCGACTCTCCCTCTCGGGGCCTCGGCGCAGATTGGCTCGGCTCCGTCCTCTGGGTCGAGGCCCACGGGCCCCGTGTCTGGGATTCTTCCATGTTCTTCAGAACCGGAGGAGTCCTCGGCCCGAGGTTCAGGGGTTTTTGACCTTATGAGGAAGGTTTTGTCTACACAGACAACCACTTCATCGGAGGCGTCTTCTCCCTCCCCTAAGGAGCCGCTCTCTGTTTCTGTTCCCACGACACATCCAAAGCGTAGAGCACCATTGCCTCAGCCACCCCCAGAGGGTGCCCCCTGTTCCTCGGAGGCCTCACCGGAAGCCCCCTCCGATGAGGTTCCGAGGAAAAGACTGTGCAAGAGGAGGCACTTGGATTCCCCGCAGGAATCTCTAACATCTGACACTGACTTGGATGAGGCAGAGGGGTCCCCAAAATCCCCCTTTGAGGATGTCTCATTTGCGGACATCTTGGAGATCTTAAAACAGAGGGGTGATTGGCAGTCCCTAGCCCCCACTGAGGACGAGTCGGTGTTGCTGAAGGCTTTTGGTGCTCAGCCTTCTACCTCTTGGGTTACTCCGCCCTTCGATGAATTAATGGATTTAATTGCTCGAAGGGCGTGGGAGACACCGGACACAGTGGAACCGGTCCATCGAAAACCAAGCAAGTTTATCACCGCTCCCCAGGACAAGGCTTATCTCACCAAGGGAGTCCCGGTCGACGCTATGGTGGTGGCTGCAGCCACTAAAAAGGAGATGTCTGAGTCTTCCTTTTCTGTTCATCCTCCTAATAAGGATTCTAGGACTATGGACAGATATGGGAAGCGTGTTTTTAGTTCAGCGACTTTTTCCATGCGCTCGCTAAACTATTTGACACATTTTACACGTCTACAGAGGGATCTCAAGGAGCTGGGGGATACCCTCCAGGGTAACACAGATGCTGCTGCAGTTTCAGACCGAATCAGAGTTGGCTAAGTACCCGTTTGGGGAACATTTTGTTTTCTTGCCTCTAGTATTTAACCGATGTCAGAGAAAGTGAATAACTGTATTTCTTGTGGGAAACAGATACATACATAGGGATTACCATGCCTTGTGTATACCTACCAGCCAGCCTGAGCACGGCGTTGTGCGCCGCCGCCGCTTTAGGTTTAACAAAGCACTATTAGAGCGGTTGAGCTATGCCAGGTTAGTGTTTGGAAGCGTTTGAATTATAAAAAATGCCGTGATGATGCCGCGCCGATCAAAAATAAGGACAAAAGAATGACCAGGACAGCTGGGTTGAGCGGTCAGCGACCCGGTTCTTTGACTCAGTGAGCCAGAGAGTTTCTCAGGGTTTCTTTGGTCTTAGGCAGGAGCTTTACTGTTACAGGATGTGCCGCCTTTGAGGTAGGCTGCAGGCTGAGGGGAGGTCAGCTAACTGTTCCCTCTTTCAGGTAGTGATTAGAGCCTCTCTAGCTTCTGTTGCCAAGTTAAGCCTGAGAGGTAGGCCAAACAGTGCTCAGTGGGGCTTCAGGTAGCATTTCCAGGTTCTGTGCCTAAGAAACATATGCTTAAAATGGCAGAAAGATTTGAGGTCTATGATTGGGGTACTATGCCCTCCTGATACTGGAACTAAGAGATTGGAACCCGGGTCGTGTCTTTTGAACAGCCTTCAGAGGCTTCCTGACGGAGTTCGCGGAGATTTGCAGGGATTCCTCCTTATTCTGATTCTGATGTGGATGATTCCTGAGGGGCTCCTACTCCTCCTGATTCTTTCTGTGGATGAGGAGCTCTGCATTCTTCCTCCTTCCACTTTAAAGGATTCCAGAGGATTTGCTTAGGATGAGAAAAGGCTTGGGAATTCTTGGCCCTGAGCAATCTGATTCCTTAGCTAGGCCTCTGTGTTGAATGTGGTGGCTGAAGATGGGCCCTGACTTTACCTCCTGCCTTGTTAAACCTGATCCCTGCTCTATTAAACCCTAGAAATGGGTACTATAGGGTGCCTGAAGCTCATAAGTATCTTTTAAGAGTCCTAGAGCAGACCGGAAACCTTTGTTTGTGTCAAAAGAGTCCTAGGTTAGGCCTCTGCAGTTTAAAACCTGACTCCCACTGATAAAGAGGCAAGGGCTTTTACGGATAGATGGGGAAAGTGGGTACTTCTTCCACTTTAGCCATGAGGCGTTGGTGTCCAGTTTCATGTAAATATCAAAATTATCTCCCTTTCTGTGATGCTTAAGGTGGATATTGTAGGAAGGTGACAACTGGTGTAATTCATGTTATTTAGTTCATGTGGTGGAACAAGTGGGTAAGCATTCTTTTGGTTGTTTTTGTATGCTGTACAGGCCTCCTCGAGGGAGTTTGCAATGTCTGTTCTGTGCTAGCCGCAGGGCCTGCAATTTGAGGAAAAGGCTTTAGCTGAGCATGTTGTTAAGACTTTGATTTCCATGTCTCCTTTACAGAGCATGTTGTTGTTGGATTTAAAGAAAATCCTTTACAAAAAAGAGTCTATGACAAAGCTAAGTCTATACCAAACTTTTAAAGATTTTTGCAAGCGCAGCCACCTAAAGTTTAGTAGACAAAGCCCTGCAAGGGCTGGACATATCCTGCTTATGGTTCCCAGTCTGGGGTAGGTGGGCGTGGTGGGGGCAGAGCCTTATCAGCTTAGAGCCTAGAACAGGGAGTTCACCTGCTCAGGACTTCTGGTGAGGGCAGGGGTCAGTCCTTTCGCCAAACCAGACCCTTTGACCTGCCTTTTCAGCTGCCAGTAGATTCTCGTCCACAGCTCAGCACACAGAGAAATCTTTCTTTTCGGAGAATTCAAGTTTAATTAAAAGATTCAGATGATTGTTGGATATTCAGGGTTTTATACAGGTTTTCTGTTCCATCTCAAATGCCTTTCAAATGCATGCCAGGCGTTTAGAGGGCACAAGGAAAAGAGGCTCACAAGCCTAGGCAGCATTACTCAGCCCTCTGGCCATTCAATGGACCCTCTATATATTTATCCTCACTTACTTAGTACATTTTATTTTGCGCCTGTTCTGACAAATTACCAAGAGACACTCAGCACTTATCTGGACATTTATCTTCAAGATGTTGACGTCTGGACATTCCCAAGTGTACCATTAAAGCGTTACAACAGGGATTACCTCATTCCCAAGGAGATCACTGGATCTGTGCCTTCCATCTCAAGAAGCTTACCTTCATGTGCACCTATAAGAAATTTATTTATCAGGATCTGCGTATCGTCTCTGGCTTATTATCAGTGCCCAGGAAGTATTCCCGTTCTTATCTACTAAGC